>NC_081764.1:29205126-29317626 GCF_963082965.1 Carassius carassius | reverse complement strand
CAGGCCATCTCTCCTGAATGAGGGCCAGAGGGGTTGCTGTAGCAACTGTTGCCAAGATTCCTGCTCAGGACTGGAGTTCTCTGAGCAGAATAGGTACATTCAGTGATTGTGTTGGCCAGGAGACAGTGGAATCAATTTCAGAAATGTATTTTTGGATTATGTCCATTAGGGGCAACTCAGTTGCCACTTTTTCATTATGATACTTTTACTTCCTATCATTTGTCAGCAATGCAATCATTTCTATAAAATCTTTATAGGACTTTAATGTGACTTGTTTCAATAAATGTAATATTAAAGGGATAGTTCACCCAAAACTTTAGCTACTGTCATCATTTATGTCATGTGTGCTTCACATGCTAAAACACACCTCACTGGTTCTCATGCAACATGCACAAACGTTTCAACTTCCACGTTCACCATTTGTGATGTGCTCTATGTATGTGTGTCGATCATTGTTTAGATGTAAATAAAAGCCTAAATGAAATCTCTTCACATAAAGCAATTGGATCTGCTCACAAGACTTGGTTTAATCCACTTAATTAATATACTAGATTTGGTTTATGAGGCCTTTTTTCTAAGGTTCATCTACATTAAAAGCTTATGGATTGTTTTGTTTTTTTTTAAGAAAAAAGATTTTGGTTTATACTCTGCTAATAAATTGCTGCATTGAAAATGTTCAGTTCAGGTGGCTCAACTAAAGTGTTCAGTGTTGGGTAAGTTCTCTAAAAAGATAATTGATTATTAGCAACAGATTACTGTACTCTCTCTAAAAAGTATTGCATTATAATTATTACTAATTACCTAAAAAAATCACGTCAACCTTAACCAGTTAAATAATGCAAGGATAAACATTAAACTACTCTTTTAATTCTTTCCAATAAATAATGTAAAATTGCATCATTTATTCTTGAACTCACCAACATATTTAGATGGAGAAGCCAAGGTTACATTTAAAACATAACATTAGATGTTAAATTTCAATGTTTAATTCACTACTGTTTTATATAAAATTGTTCTATAGTTAGAAGTCAAATTAAGGGAAAGTATTTAATTATTAGTAATGCATTACACCCAACACTGCCAACGTTAATCAATATTCAGTTCACATAATTTTAGTAAACCAACTAAACACATTTTCAATCCAACAAGTCATCATACAATTTTGAGTATTGACCTCCAAAATCGGTTACAGTTTGTCCTGGTCCTTCAATGAAGGGACTGAAACCTTAGGCTGTATTCAAATATCTAAATTTGCTTTTAGAAAGATTAAGTTTTTTAGGTTAGAAACCACATGAGGGTGAGTAAAAAAATGATGACAAAAAAAAAAAAATATATATATATATATATATATATATATATATAGAATATGTTGATTGTTGATAATGTAAGGTAGATTGTGTTTCTTAGCCTGCTGACCCTAAAATTGTGTTAAAATGGAAAAATATGAAATGGAACATGAATTTACATTGTGCTAAAAAAGCCAAACCCATGGGACTTAACTTCAGATGTCCACCACATGTCATTGTTGTATATCTATGTAATATTTCAAAGCCATCTGCCTGTTAGAAGATGTCATCAGACGTTAGCAGACTGTCTGATCACATTACACATTTCTGCTTTAAATCACATGCTTTAGCCAGAGTGTGATTTACACAATGTTGTAGAGATTATTTTTAAATGTGTCTGAATATGCAATTCATCTTAAATATATTAAACATATTGTTTAATTTCTTTTAGAAAAATAGCTTTTGAAAATAGCCCCCATGTCCCATTCAAATCTACATTCCCCTTAATAGCCAGGCACCTATAAAATTAGTTTACGTGAGATCACAGGCCAGTGTTTTTGGACTAGGACCAATTCTGATCTCACAGCTTAGACTTACACAATAGTTCATACTAACACCAAACCTCAGCCAACCATTGTTTTCTGACTTCCCAGGACTGTAAGGGCCATAATCATAGCTTACTGGCCCTGTCAATGTTCTTGCTGTCCTTGGCAGGATTCGATCCTGAGGGCCATTTGGCAACTTTTTAGGATGAGTATTATTTAGTAATTGCAGAGAGCAGGCTGTTTCCTGGTACTTTTATGAGATTTGTGTTACTGTTTATGTGGATACACCCTGATCCTGTAACATGGGAAGTTCAGAATGCTTTATATCCCAACCCTCTCGTCAGGTGGCATTATGGGCAACAGTGGGATTCTTTTGTGATGTTCAGTGAATTAACATACAAAGTTAGTCCACATTGCATACAGTGTCAAACTTATACAATATGTTACTCAGATGAAGCATACATGATGAAGATCTCATAAAACATGCTGAAAATAGCGCATGGCATCCTTGTGAAATGTAGGGGTGGGTGACATAACCAAAATCTAATTTCACAATATGAGTAATTTTATTTCACGATAACAGTATATATCACAATATAGATATTTGTTCTTTACATATGGTCTTTAAGATATAAAAAAATTTATATCGTAAAAATTAAATAATTTTTGTCAACAAATGTCAATATCACAAAAAATGAATAGCCTACTAGCCTGAAAAAATAAATAAACAAAATCTTCAAGCTGACTGAAGACAAGTAAAAACAACTACAGTAGAACAAATAAATAAGAAATGCTACATAGATTGTATAAAAACACTGCATATCTTCATGCAACGTGGCAATAGAGTCCAAAATCTTGACCAAATTTCTACCGGTTAATCGTGTATACGGGTATAGATACAGCACTTTGTATGCAGTGGATAATCTCATGACATCTCAGTGATGCCCGTGTCCTTTCATCTGACATCTTAGAGGTTACAAATCTATCTGCTGTATTCACAATGCTTGCAACGGTCCCTGGTTCTGCTGGCTAAAGCCCAGTCCAGCATTTTTTTTTTTTTTTGAGTATTTTATATGAACACTTTGTTTTTAGTTGTGTGGAAAATAATGATACTGTATCAAATATTGTAGGAATACATAATGCATGTTTTGCACGTGTTTTGGTACTTCCAAGTTTAATGTAGAAGCAACATGGTTGATCAGGTTTTGTGATAACCTGCGTCCCATTTTGGATAGTTACATTATGCACTACAAGTACTTTGCTGATGATGGAAAAGTAATGTTGCATACTATTTATTGCATGTGCATGTAAGCATTAGCATCTTGCTAAATTTGTTTTGAAATTTTAAATCTGCTTTTTAGAAATGAAACTGAAAAGTTTAAGGAAAGCAAGGAATTGCAATGCAGCAAAACTAAAAAATAAACAAATAAAGAAAGAAAGGACTGAAAACCACTGATTACAGCTCAGTACTGATTATAGTTTAGTGTTATTATGCTTATTAAACCCTAATGTTGTTAGCTTAGCAATATTGCAGTCAACTGAGTAGAAACTACTTTGCTATTTGCGTGATGTATGGCATTGCTACCAATGCAGAGCATTACAAATCAGTCACTCAAGCTCCATCTCAGCTTGGATGCCGCTGTAGAAAGAAGCCTCACAGTAGGCAGTGAGGCAGATCAGTAGGTTTTGGAATGTAGCCTCTTTTGTTGTGCAAGAGCTTGTGGGCAATACTAGGCCAAAAACATTCACATATTCACATACTTTATATATAATAGATATCCAAAGATATTACGTAGTCTGAGCACATTTGATGTTAATGTATAAAATAACTAAATTTGCTTTATAGTAGTTTGTGAACCGATTAGAGATGCAGCGTTACACTATTTTTTTTATTTTTTTTAATAATTAAGTCGCAAGGTGTTATTCAGGTGGGACTGCAAATTAATTATGTGATTTTTTTTTTTGTCGAGACCTTGTAAAACACATCTTTTCAGATACCTAAATAAGATAACAAGCAGTATTTTTGCAATAAAAATATAATTTATTTGACTCTAGGAGTGAAAATTTAAAAATGCAATTATTCCGTATTACATTTAAAAAAAATTTGGGTGAAAAACATTGATAGTGAAGTGCTGAAGTGTATTCAATCTGGATTGGTTGATTCTGACATTCTATGTTAGTTGTATTAATCCGCCCAAAAATTAGAATTCTGTTATTTTTTCTCAATTTCATGTTATTCCAAACCTTACTTTCTTCTGTATTTCAAATGTGCTGATATGTGAACTGGATTAATAAACTCATGAACAGTTCTTCATGTTCTTCATACAAAGCTATCGTATGGTTTTAGAAGACTTAGAATATAGAGCATCAGTTGCATGGGCCACCTTTTCTTTCTTTCACTAAGTGGTCTAAATGTATTAATATGAATTTATATTTTCTGTGGAAGGCGTCGGACCATAAAATGTTCATCCAATATATCCCTCGGTCTGAGGGCTATGATAGGCTTTCCTACATGCCTGTCAATGTATTTATTGGCATACCTCTGTGCAGCCTTGCAATATATATATTTAAAAGAAAACAGTTAGTTTAAATTGTCATTATAGTATGGTTTTTACTGCATTTTTTAATAAAATAAATGCATCCTGGGTGACCAAAAGAGACTTTCAAAAACATAAAAAAATGTTACCTGCACCAAACCTTTGAGCTGTTGTGCAAATACTTTTTTATTTTTTTTTTGAGAGAGAGAGAGAGCTTTGGAGAACTCACTTAGACCAGAGTTGTAAATTGGAAATGACCGTGTCCTTATATATATGCGAGAGAGAGAGAGAGAGAGAGAGAGAGAGAGAGAGAGAGAGATTGTGAAATAGCATCTGTCCTCTAGCAGGGGCTGGGAAAAGGAAGTTCTCACAGTAAATTTAACATGCCATGTTCAGCATCAAATTCTTCCACTCAGGTTTAATAGTTTATGTAGTCTGGAGACAAGAGCGAGCAAGAGAGATAAAATGCAGACATAAGTGGTGTAAAGGCCTTTTTAGAACTCATGCAGACTGAACAGATGTCCTGCACAGTTGTGTATGTGTGTGTCTGTGTATGCAAGTGCATTTAGCGCATCTGTGAGCATGCACCTTGTGTGTATATACTGCATGTGTTTCTGCTGTCTATGTGTTTTTAAGTGTGATTGAACTTCTCCCCACCGGCTGTCCCGGTTCCCAGCTGTCGGCTATGGGATAACAGAGCAGGCAGATTACACCACTAATGAATCTAAATAGAAGGAGATGTGCCAACAGCTGGGCTTCCCTGCCCCCTGCTCGACCTACTAAGTCTTACCACTCTATTTTTCATGAATCCAGTATTACGCTTAATACTGTTGTCTGTCATTCATTGTTTACAGAATGCATGTGTCCCCTTTGATCCTTATACAAAACTTAGAAAGCAGCAATGCTGGTAGCATGCCCCCAACAACCTCTGTGTATATACAGTATGTTTACCATGAACAGAACTGTTGTTTCAGTGTATTTCTGAGATGTTATAGTACATGCAATGTTTAAACCAAAATTTCATATATTATCTATAAAAAAAAACAGTGTCTACGATAATTAGCCCACCTTGTTGGCAATGTCTATTAACCCAAATTCTTTCAACTATTGTCTGGTTGAGCCACACATGATTACAAAAGAAGCCAATCTGCTAACTATAACTGTGATGTAGGGAGTAAAGATTAGGATTTATCTTTTGATGAGACCGACCCAAGTCCGAATCTGCCTTTATCAAATCCCATTCTTCAACTTTTTACCATAACATATCAGCTTTGAGAATTTTTCTTTTTTTTTTTTTCTTTTTTTTTTTTTATAAAAGTGAAGTAGTTAATAGATATTTATTAGGCCTATAATTGAAATTGGCCGAGTCTGTTGTTATTGGTCTACCGCATACAGCGTGTGTCAGCAACGATATGCCTATTGACAGTTCATTATTTGTATTGCTCAATAAAAAAAATAAACATTTATTATTTATCATACTTACAGTTTGTGATTCAGTGGAGCTAGCTGGTCCACATAAACTGGGTTCTGAGGCATCTTTCAACAGCAAGTGTTTGTGAATCCTGCGTTGAAATCATCAAGATTAGAGAAGCAGTCATCAGTAAAATGACGGGAAAACAAAAAAAAATTGGGATTTTACTGCTGTGAATTTTAACTGCTGATTCACTGCAGCTTCATCTTTTGAAAGTAAAAATGAAATGAATTTACTTTCACAGTCTGGTACACAGTGTCTTCTCGACATAATGTGAACCACATGAATAAGCTAGAGTGTTTGAGGGCGGGGTCAAGTTGTTCACAGCTGGCCAATGTAGAACATATGGGCATTATGCAAATGTGTTACCCGGTGATGTGTAGCCTTCACGGAAGTGGGATTCAAATTACTAACAACTCGTTTAGGCTGTTCAGAGTTGATTCTTTCTTTTGGGAGACAATAACTTAATGTATTATTGGAAATGTCATAATTGGGGCACCTTAATTAGTTAAATAAACATACACTTAATATCTTGTTATTACTGTATACTGTTTTATAATGTGTTCACTTAGTGTAAATAGCATCAACTCTATTTGCACCTGCTTTAAAAGAAACCATGTTTGTGTGTGTGTGTGTGTGTGTGTGTGTGTGTGTGTGTGTGTGTGTGTGTGTGTGTGTGTGTGTGTGTGTGTGTGTGTGTGTGTGTCTGTGTCTGTGTGTGTGTCTGTGTCTGTGTGTCTGTGTATTTGTGGAGACCTGATGTAATAACTTTAGTTCACCCAAAAAGTAAAGTTCTGCGATGAATTACTTACCTTCATGTAATTTGCTGAATGTTTTCTTTTCTTTTCATAGAGCACAAACAGAGGTATTTAGCAGAATGTTCATGCTGCTCTGTACCATATAATTAAAGTGAATGGTGACCAGGTGTCAAGCTAAAAAATAACTTAAAGAAACATACAAATGCTTTAGTTTTAGTTTAGTTTATACAAATGCTTTAGCTTTAGGATTAGTAGTAATCACACAATTTGAAGTCATTGAATTTCTATAACAGCTTATTGTCAGGAAAAGTCAATGCTCACATCAGTATAACTTCAAATATGGTACATCATTGTTATCATCCAGAATGATGTCAAACTTTTTTTTATTCTTGTCTCAGCTGTATCATGAATGCCACATCTGAATATGTGCATACTATAATTGCTGAAATTAAATATAAGAACTGTGATGGAGGAGAATATTTTAAATTAATTATCCTGTTTTTCACCCAAAATTAATATGTGGCTTCAAACTTTTTGGAATACAGTGCAGAGGACCACCTTTGTGGTACTTTAACTTTATGGTTGCTATTTTTACATTTTTAGAGCTTAACAGTCCTCTTCACCATTCACTTTTATTGTATTGAAAAGAGCAGCAAGAACATGATCTTTAGCATCTCTTTTTGCAATAAACAGAAGAATTAAAATCATATGGGTTTAGCTGAAAGGACATGAGGTTGAATGATGAACTTTTCCTTTGAGAATCATTTGAAAAACACTTCTTAGTTATTTATTATTCTTCTGAAAATTGGAGCAGGCATGTTGCCTTTTTTGTCTATGGTGGTTACAGCCCTGAGTCTGTATACAGTATAACTTTGATATATAACTTTCTCTTTCTTTTCTCTTTCTGTTCCCCTCTCTCAGTTCCATCTTTCTCATCAGGATCTCTTAGGAATGATGGAATCAACGCGGCTGATGTTCTAACAGTTTTAAGAGAGAAGGTTGCCTTTGTCTCAGGTGGGAAATGTATAATTGCATTGTAAACACATACACACACACACACACACACATTCATTCACCGTGGAACAGCTTTATCTCAGCACCCTCTTAAGCATGCACACACAGCACATAGGCTCATGGGTATTACCGTATTTAGGGCCATTCAAGTCCTTTGAGTAGTAAAATTAGTAATAAAACTGTCCTTTTCTTTTCAGGAGGAAGAGACAAGAGAGGAGGACCTATCCTTACATTCCCTGCACGAAGTAATCATGATAGAATAAAGCAAGAAGACTTAAGGAAACTGGTGACCTACCTCTCTACTGTGCCCAGGTTATAAATTGGCATTCTAACCTAAATTTGAGGTCATAATAAAATGGAGTGAGATTACATTTTAAATGAAATTCAGTAACTTTGCACACCGAAAAGACTGAACTTGCAGGAAACCTTCGGCCCCATTGGATACCTTCATTGGGCCAAATGTATGGCCCTTACATCCGTTAAATGCAAATTAGCTGGTGCTTCCGCCTCCCTTTTCAGAAGAGGTTTGAGCTTCTAGATCTCATGCTCAACAAATTCAAGCAGTCAACTTCATTTTGCTTTCATATGCAATTTTTCACTACCACATTCCTATTTACGATCATACTGGTAGCATGTGAAAGCAGCCTCAGTGAAAACAGGTAGAAACAATGGTAGTATTTCAGAAAGGCAATTGTGAAAACTAAATATGAAGCAGATACTTACTTTGCTCTGCACACAAAGCGTTGGTATCCATCCCTCTTTCAGAAGCAATCTTTGCACAACTCCAGCGCTGAACTGACCCTCGTTTGTAATGCAGTCCGGCATAAAATGATTAGCAGAAACAAATAGGACATTTTCTGGGTTTTTTTCTTGGGACATTTCCTTTGAAATTTAACCACTGTGTCTTCAGCGGTTTATGAAGAGTCCTATGTTGGTAGGGGAATCCTAACACACAACACTTTTAATGCCTCTGTGGCGCTGACATTGTATCTACAGCAGCTACAGCAAGAGAACAGTAATGGCAGACCGCTGCTTCTCACTCAGGCTGATGTCTATGCTAATAGGGCAGAGAGCATCACAAATCGGACTTTTCCGTAAGATGACGTGTACGTAGGAAGAAATCTGGAACTGCTTGTTTGGAGAGACTGTTTATGATTTATTGGGATTATAAAAAAATTAGCGTATTCATTTTTACCATTATAGGCTGGTTGTTTTCACACACTGCGGCCACACAACTGTTTTCAAACACGTGTGTTCAAAGTGATTTTTGCATAATAGGTCACCTTTATTTAAATTGCTTACAGCACCTCTACAATTTATTATTATATAATTGCTAAAATTTCAGACAAAGGGTAAGATATGGATACATTTAAACCATTTGATTAGAGCATGTATTTGATCTTTAGGGCATTCTGATGCAATGTGATGCAACTTTAAACATATATAGCTTAACTGATGCGTTACTATGCAAGTTAAAGCAATTGTTTAAAAGTGTTTCTTTATCCTGTGCAGTGAGGATGTAAGTAAACGAGGGTTTACAGTGATCGTAGATATGCGCGGCTCTAAGTGGGATCTAATCAAGCCATTGCTGAAGACGCTACAGGAGTCATTTCCAGCTGAGATCTGCGTCGCTCTCATTATCAAACCAGATAACTTCTGGCAGAAGCAGAAGACCAATTTTGGCAGTGCCAAGTTCACATTTGAGGTATAAGAATGGAATTTTGTCTTATAGAGAAGCCATAGAAAACTGATTTTATCAAAATATGTTAAAGGGCTAGTTCACCCAAAAATCTAAATTATGTAATTAATAACTCACCCTCATGTCATTCCAAACCCGTGAGACCTCCGTTTATCTTCGGAACACAGTTTAAGATATTTTAGATTTAGTCCGAGAGCTCTCAGTACCTCCATTGAAACTGTGTGTACGGTATACTGTCCATGTCCAGAAAGGTAAGAAAAACATCATCAAAGTAGTCCATGTGACATCAGAGGGTCAGTTAGAATTTTTTGAAGCATCGAAAATACATTTTGGTCCGAAAAATAGCAAAAACGATTATTCATCATTGTCCTCTCTTCCGTGTCTGTTGTGAGAGAGAGTTCAAAACAAAGCAGTTTGTGATATACAGTACCCGAACGAAACATTCGATGTAACCGGATCTTTTTGAACCAGTTCACTAAATCGAACTGAATCATTTTAAACGGTTCACGTCTCCAATATGCATTAATCCACAAATGACTTAAGCTGTTAACTTTTTTAATGTGGCTGACACTCCCTTTGAGTTAAAATAAACCAATATACCGGAGTAATTCATGTACTCAAACACTGACTGAACTGCTGTGAAGAGGGAACTGAAGATGAACATCGAGCCGAGCCAGATAACGAACAAAAGACTTACTCGCTCTCGATTCAAGAACCGTTTCTTTCAGACGCGTCCGACTCGAGAACCGAGGAGCTGATGACACTACGCATGTGTGATTCAGCATGAAGCAGACCGACACACAGCGTGTCTGAACCGAACTGATTCTTTTGGTGATTGATTCTGAACTGACTCTGTGCTAGTGTTATGAGCCCAGGTAAACCGAAGGCTTGAATCAAGGGCAATCATCGCCAATGACGCCATTACGTCGAGCGCAAAAGAACCGGTGAACCGTTTTCTTCAACCGGTTTATTGAATCGAACTGTCCGAAAGAACTACTGGTGATCCGAAAACCGATGCAACCGGTTCTTGACTCGTGAACGAGTCAATGTTTCGTTCATTATCTGGCTCGGCTCGGTGTTCATCTTCAGTTCTCTCTTCACAGCAGTTCAGTCAGTGTACTGTTTGAGTGCATGCATTACTCCGGGATATTGGTTTGTTTGAGTGTCAGCCACATTAAAAAAGTTAACAGCTTAAGTCATTTGTGGATTAATGTGTATTGGAGACACGAACCGTTTAAAACGATTCAGTTCGATTCGGTGAACTGATTCAAAAAGATCCGGTTACATCGAATGATTCGTTCGCGAACCGGATATCACAAACTGCTTTGTTTTGAACTCTCTCACAACAGACCCGGAGGAGAAGGCAATGCTGAATAAAGTCATAGTTTTTGCTATTTTTGGACCAAAATGTATTTTCGATGCTTCAAAAAATTCTAACTGACCCTCTGATGTCACATGGTCTACTTTGATGATGTTTTTCTTACCTTTCTGGACATGGACAGTATACCGTACACACTGCTTCAATGGAGGGACTGAGAGCTCTTGGACTAAATCTAAAATATCTTAAACTGTGTTCCGAAGATAAACGGTCTCACGGGTTTGGAACAACATGAGAGTGAGTTATTAATGACATAATTTTGATTTTTGGGTGAACTATCCCTTTAATATTCGAAAACTGACAAAAATGAAATGATTTGCCAATACAGTTCAGTATGTTTGTCTGTGCAAAAATATTTTTTTTACATATTTTTCCTTTTTTTTTTAAGTCTTCAGTGTCACATTCTAATGTGCTGATTTGGTGCCCAAGTAACACTTCCTATTATTATATATGTTAAAAATGCTTAATGTTTTTTAAGCTGTTTGATATTTATATATATAAAAAATTATTTGATGAATAGAAAGTTCTTTGCTCGATCAGTTTAATGTATCCTTGCTGAATAAAAGCTCTAATTACACTGAACAAAATTATAAATGCAACTAAGACTTTTTCTATGTACACAAAAGGCCTATTTCTGTCAAATATTGTTCACAAATCTGTCTAAATCTGTGTTAGTGAGCACTTCTACTTTGCCAAGATAATCCAGCCACCTCACAGGTGTGGCATATCAAGATTCTGATTAGACAGCATGATTATTGCACAGGTGAGCCTTAGGCTAACCACAATAAAATGCCACTCTAAAATGTGCAATTTTACTGTATTGGGGGTCCGGGGGGTCCGAAAAACCAGTCAGTATCTGGTGTAACTACCATTTGCCTCACGCAGTGCAACACATCTCCTTCGCATAGAGTTGATCAGGTTATTCACGTGCTACAGCTCTGGTGGATATTCCTGCAGTCAGCAGGCCAACTGCATGCTCCCTCAAAGCTTGCGACATCTGTGGCATTGTGCTGTGTGATAAAACTGCTCATTTTAGAGTGGCCTTTTATCGTGGCCAGCCTAACGTACACCTGTGCAATAATCACGCTGTCAAATCAGCATCTTGATATGCCACACCTGTGAGGTGGATGGATCAACTCGGCAAAGGAAAAGTGCTCACTAACACAGATTTAGACAGATTTGTGAACAATATTTGAGAGAAATAGGCCTTTTGTGTGCATAGAAAAAGTCTTAGATCTTTGAGTCCAGCTCATGAAAAATGTGGGCAAAATTAATGGACTATTATTCCTTATGTATTATATACTATTTGGTACATGATGTTGTTCTTTGCTTCTTTTAGACCAGTATGGTTTCAGTGGAAGGTCTGACTAAGATAGTGGATCCATCTCAGCTGACGGCAGATCTGGAAGGGACCCTGGAGTATAACCATGTAGAATGGACTGAGCTCCGTGTTTCCCTTGAGGAGTTCACTGGAGGCGCTCTGCACCTCCTTTCCCGGCTGGAGGAGCTGCAAGAGGTGCTTTCTCACCAGGAGCTGGCAACTAATGCAGAGGAAGCACGGAAACTCCTGGAGGAGCACGCTCGACTGAGGAAGACTATGACGAAGGCACCTGTGGATGAGTTAGACCATGAAGGACAGCGACTCCTTCAAAAGATCAGGGACGGAGGCGACGGAAGGCTGTCTGGTGGGGCTGACTTCCAGAGTTTGGTACCTAAGATTTCCGCCCTATTGGATAAACTTCAAGTTACGCGGCAGCATCTGCTACAGGCCTGGCACAACCGCAAACAACAGCTAGACCAGTGTTTTCAGTTACGTCTGTACGAGCAGGATGCAGAAAAGGTTAGAGGACAAATTGAGAGTGTTTATAATTATAATAATATATATATTATATATATTATACATTATATATTAAAAATAATATATATATATATATATAATTATAATTATAATATTTTTTATTAATTATTTAAATAATGTTTATTAAATTATAAACTTAATAAAAATATAAAATTTTAATATAATAATATTCAACAATAAGTTTGTATTTAGTATTTGTTATTTAATCATATAATTTTAAACAATTAATATATATATATATATAGATATATATAGATATATATATATTTTTTTTAAATATGTTTATATTTTACTGTAGGAATAATACTTGTATTGTAAATAAAAATTGTTACATGTATTTAATAACAATAATAATAACTAAATACAAATAATAAAATAAAAGCTTTATAGCAAAATTAATAAAATGAGAATATTTATTATAATGGGAATTATATGATCCAACATTGTTTTACTGTAGTAAAAATACTGTTGTACTAAAAATATTTAATAACAATATGATAGTAAAACAACAACAATATAATTAAACATTATAATAATTGTTTTAATTATATCAAACAATTATATTAAAAAATAATATATTGTATATGCAATGAAATATATTTTTCAAATATACAGATATTTTTTATGTTTGTAATAAATTTGAGTCTTAATGCCTATGCTTTTAGACCTTAAAGCTTTTCTTTTTTTTTCATCAGTTTAATAAATATTGCGCTTTGCACGTGACAGAAAAAAAAATATTTAGATAAGGCCACAAATTAAGAATTCATTCTAATAACTTTATAGCTATGTTTCATTAACGAATTCCCTATTTTTAGTTAAATTGTGGCAGTAAAATATGTTGTACCAATTTGTGTGTTTTCTACTACTGTATATATTGCACACGTAAACACCACTCACATTTTTAAAAAGCTAGTTCTAGCATGATTCGATGAAAAAGTCATGTAATGGTAGTAGAGTGCTGTGAGTGGAGGTCATATGAATGTGTAAATAATGAATGATGGGAATGATAATAGTATGTTCACTGTACTCCCTTCTGTGGCCTGATGTCTATGGGAGGCCGTGTGTTCCGTTTAAGCCCAAACGGAGAAGCACTCTCACTCTCTCCGGTCCTGTTGACTGAGCCCATCTGTGCTCCACCAGAGCCAGAACACTAAGGGCTATTGCTTGTAAATCAGCCAAAGAGAAAATCTGTGTATATTAAGGTTCATGTGTAGATCACTAGAACACTAACAGCGAGTTAAATCACCCAAAGCCCTAGAATGACTGTTAAGCAGATTTGACTAGGCCTAGGCTTTGTAAATATTTATGTATAAATGTGAATATTGATTGGTCCAGTATGGTAATCTACAGCCTGAGTGTTTCTTTTAATCTGGGTCTAAACACTTTTGAAGGGTTTTTTGAGACCAAACTGTCTGTGAATCAGCACTTTTCTCTTCATTTCTCTCTCTGCAGATGTTTGAATGGATCGGACACAACAAAGAGCTGTTCCTGCAGACACACACAGACATTGGTGTGAGCAACCAGCATGCAGCAAATCTACAGACCCAGCATGACCACTTTGCTATGAACTCTATGGTATGACGAAGGAATGCTACAAGAAAACACCCTTGATACATTCTCACTGGACACAACTGAACAGCTTTTGTACCTTCTTGTTACTAATTTAATGCTATCATCTTCTGGCATCCTGTTTCTTTCTTTTAAGAATGCGTATGTCAATATCTCGCGTATCGTCTCGGTGGCGACGCGGCTGTGTGAGGCGGGTCATTACGCTGCCGCTCAGATACAGCAGATCTCTGGCCAGCTGGATCAGGACTGGAAGAGCTTTGCCTCGGCGCTGGAGGAGCGCAGTGCCATCCTTGCCATGTCCTCTGTGTTCCACCAGAAATCTGAACAGGTAATAACTGGGCTGTTTGGATTCAGACATTTTTTTTATTTATTTTTTTGGGAACACATTTGTTAAAATCAGATTTTAGACTCATAAATTGCTTTTATCAAATTATTTTGGGAAGCCCATTCAGCTTATCCAATGTTTCCCAATTTTTAATGTTGAGCGTTGATTGTTTAAAAAGAACCAAAAATTTTGAAGGTATGGATTATTTTTCATTAAATGTAAATAAGTAAGTTCAATTTCAATTTTCAAATTCAGTTTCATTCTATGTGATATTATTATAAATGATTAAACTAGTTTTTAAACTAATTTTGGGTCCTTGACTCATTTGATCCATTTTTTTCAACAGTTCCTGATTTCCTCTATTTGGCTCCCCTGTCAGCTTCAGTCTCTTTCTTCATTAATAACTTATTTGTCTAGACACATAGCACACATAGCTTCTTCATGCCTTTGATTTATGACCCCAATTTGTATAATCCTCAGTAACTCTGTTAAATTATGTCTGAGCTTGTTTTTAATGGGTGTTTACAACGGTGCACCTTGAAATGGCCATTTTATGCTGTAAAGTTTATGAGGGTGTTCTCTCTCTTAGTTTCTGTCCAGCATGGAGGGATGGATGAAGTCATGTGGTGAGGGCAGCTTGCCCACAGCAGCGCAAGAGCTGGAGATAGCTATTCACAACCACCAGAATCTATACGAGCAGGTCACCACAGCATATACAGAGGTGAGCATTTGGAGATGCTTTTTTTGTAGACTTTTTAATATAAGAAGTAGCCTACATATTATGCTTAGAATGTTTTAATCGGTAATCTAAAACACACAGACACTTGAAGTAGTAAAGTGCAAAATGAAAATGCCACTGCCTATTGAATGTCCTATTTCTGATTGCAGGTCAGTCAGAAAGGAAAAATACTACTGGATGTTTTGCAGAGGCCTCAGCCTCCGCCTGACTCCGGGTCCCTGACGGCAGGGGCCGACTACAGTCAGGCGGTGAGGGGGGTTCTGGAGGTGGTCCATGAGGTAGTTCATCAGTATCGCAGACTGGAGGGTCTCTTGCAACACCGCAAGCTCCGGCTGCACCAGAGACTTCAGCTGTGTGTGTTTCAACAAGATGTGCAGCAGGTATATGGATTATGGAAATCATGTATAGATATGCTCAGATATGCATGCAATTCCCAAAGATGCAATCCTGCATGCACTTACACACACTATACACAAAGAATTCAACATCTGACTAATCTGACCCCAGCCTCTCAACCTTTCAGCAGCTGTTTTTAGATCTTTGTGTGTAACAATGTTTCTCCTATGGCAGAACAAATATCAAGTGCAGAGAGCATTAGAGGAAGTGACACGGACTCTGGCTCATAGAGTTGCCTGAGATTGCCTCAGCGTCCTCGAGGGACGGAAGTATTGTGCTTGGCCTCTAGTCAATGCCTCCAACAATACACTCTGCTTCCTGTGGCCGTCGCCTTCAGGGGCTTTTTGTTGTACATTCACCGGTTCTCTGTCAGGACTGTGTTGTTTCTTTGATGTGGCTGGAATCTTTCCAGGGTCTCTTTAGACAGAGACAGGTTTACTCGAGCATTGAGCTTGTGCGGTGAACTAAAAGAACTTTGACTTCTAACTGTCAAAGTTTGCTGAACCTTCAAAAATCCCCCGAGCCTCTTTGGAACTAACTATTTAAGCTCTGACTTGCTGTTAGAATATGTTAAATGTTTCTATCGGAAATAAACATCACAAATTAAATGACTCTTGTGAAAAAGAAACACAATTTAGCATACAGTTAAAAACAGTACTTATTATGTTAAGTAAACAGTACTTATTAATATGCTCAAGTGCAAATTGAGTGTATTGTTTCTGGACACTTAATTGCATGTTATTAAAAAAATATATATGAAATTAATGAGTGCGTTATAGTTTAAATTTATATTAAATGCAATTAGTTGAACTTAAGAGTGTTTACATAAATTCGACATGAATAAGACTAGGTTGAAAATTGTCATAATTTACTTTCCCTCAAACTGTTCCAGACTTGTATGAGTTTCTTTCATCTGCTGAACACACACAAAAAAGATATTTTGAAGAATGTGGGTAACCAAACAGTTGCTGGTCCCCATTGACTTCCATAGTTCCAACATTATTCAGAATAACTTATTTTATGTTCCATAGAAAAAAGAAACTCTTTCAAGTTTGGAACAACTTGAGGGTGAGTAAATGATGACAGCATTTTAATTTTTGGGTGAACTAATTACTAAAATACATCTTTATATATCATAATTACTTCTATTGTCTTTGAAATATGATTAAAGCATACTGCCAGATTTAATGTGAATTGAATTTTGCATTTAATTATATTTATTATTGTCCATTTTTAATGACGGACATGCAGTTTATTAAATGTATTAACTTTATATTAACTAAAACTTTTAATTTCCCTTTATTACTGAGGGCTTTTTAAAAATGTATGTGTGTGTGTGTGTAGAAACATAACTAATGAACACTTAAGTGACCTCTTATTGCATTAACATTATCTGCAATACACACATACACATTGTGCACGCACACACACACACACACACACACACACACACACACACACACACACACACACACATGTATATATATACATATTCAGTGTTGATGTGTGTGTGCTCAGGTCTTGGACTGGATTGAAAACCATGGAGAGGCATTCCTCAGTAAACACACAGGAGTTGGGAAGTCTGTACATAGAGCACGAGCACTACAAAAACGGCATGATGACTTCCAGGAGGTAGCACAGGTAGGAATCATTTTATGTTGTGTTTGTGTGTTTGTGTGTGTGTGTGTGTGTGTGTGTGTGTGTGTGTGTGTGTGTGTGTGTGTGTGTGTGTGTGTATTTTTTAAGAAGAGCAAATGAGCAGTAGTAGTGATATCATTCATCTTGCTATTGAGTTTCCTGTTAATAATGTTTTTAATGTAATTCTCTCTCTCTCGTTCACTCCAGAACACTTACACTAATGCGGATAAGCTTTTGGAGGCTGCGGAGCAGCTGGCTCAGACTGGAGAGTGTGATCCAGAAGAGATTTACGCTGCTGCCCATCACCTGGAGGTCAGAGTTCAGGAGTTTGTGCGGAGGGTGGAGCAGAGGAAACTACTGCTGGATATCTCAGTGTCTTTTCACACCCACACTAAAGAGGTAGTGTGCACCTCCACACACACATGCTAATCAGAGCTTCTCAAATAGTTGTAATAGTTTTGACTGATCTCTGTTCATGCGTGAGAGATTTTGTTATTAGCTCTCAATTTCACTTACTGACTGGAAGCAAAAATTAAAAATGAAACTAATTGGACAAAGACAAAATAATGAGATTCTTTTTAAACAACTTCTTATGAGAGTAATAATTCTAACTGTTAAAGTAAAGAAATCCCTGCAGCGCTTTGGCAACTTTCCAAAAAACTTCCTAGAATACTCTAGCAACACCTTAGCGACCCCCTAAAAATAACCTATCAACTCTAAAACATGCTTCTTTAGCCAGCATCCATTGTAGAACACAGGACATGAAAACCAATCACAGCTTATGAGAGAGATGATACTTTGAAGCCAAATACACACTAAATAAAATCTGGATGTGAGATAACTATTCTCTCTGTGATCTCTGATGTAATCAGCTTGTTTTTTTTTTGGCATTAGCTCAGTTTTTAACTGACTGCTAGAATGCATTCACTTGCTGCATGATTGGACTGAAGTCTTTCAGTTTAAAATGATCTGACTGAAAACAGTTGAGCAGAAACATTCTTGTCCAAAAATGACAAGACTCCAAAAATCTGCTTCTTTTCACTTTTATATAGTAGTATTTCCACTATAATGTATTGATTAAAATTATTAATCATCAATTAAATATTTTTTTTTACCACACTTGGAAAACCCTAGAAACTACAACCTAGAACATCTTTGCAACAGCCATGTAGCAACATCCTAATAACCCCCAAAGTGGCCAAGAAACCACTTAGAAAAGCCTAGCAACTGCCTAGCAACAATCTAGCAACCACCTAACAGAGAACAAGCAACTACCTAGAACATCTTGACACCTGCCTACCCAGCATCTGTTTACTGTCCTGTCGAGTCGCATCGCTTAGGGTAAAGGAACAGCTGATCAACAGCCTTGAAATAACATGTCTGTCTGTATGTCTGTCTGTTCTGCCTGACCTGTCTGTCTGTCTGTCTGTCTGATGTGTCTGTCTGTCTACCTGACCTGTCTGTCTGTCTGCCTGTCTGTCTTTCTTATGTGTCTGTCTGCCTGACCTGTCTGTCTGTCTGTCTGTCTTTCTGATGTGTCTGTCTTCCTGACCTGTCTGTCTGTCTGTCTGTCTTTCTGATGTGTCTGTCTGTCTGTCTGTCTGTTCTGCCTGACCTGTCTGTCTGTCTGATGTGTCTGTCTGCCTGACCTGTCTGTTTGTCTGTCTGTCTGTCTGTCTGTCTGTCTGTCTGATGTGTCTGTCTGCCTGACCTGTCTGTCTGTCTGTCTGTCTGTCTGTCTTTCTGAATGTGTCTGTCTGCCTGACCTGTCTGTCTGTTTTTCTGATGTGTCTGTCTGTAGCTGTGGTCATGGATGGAGGACTTGCAGAAGACTCTTGTGGAGCCGGTGGTGAACTCTGAGTCTGTGGATGCTGTTCAAGAGCTGATCAGACAGTTTCAGCAGCAGCAGAGCAGCACTCTGGATGCCACACTCAATGTCATCAAAGAAGGGGAGGAGCTTATTCAGCACCTGCGGTGAGGCTGACAGCACGCTCCTATTGTACAGTATTTCAACATAACCAGTGGTGGATGAAGTACACGAATCAAATACTTGAGTAAAAATACTGAGGCATGTCTTCAAGTCTTCAACATTGTGAGATGTTTTCATAAAGAAGAAAATTCTAGGTCTAATTCTATTTGGGAAATAATCATTTTGAACTACTTAAAAACTTGTACACCTTTTTGTCATCCTATCAGTAAGCAGAACACTGTTTAATGGAGGGCAGCAGAGCAGTGCAAGAATTTCAAATATTGGAGGGGAGGGGGGCAATTTGGACTTTTTATCCTACTGCTCAAAATACTTGGGGAGGGGGACTAAGTGGTGGTTGTTATAAG
Source organism: Carassius carassius (assembly GCF_963082965.1). Taxonomy (NCBI): domain Eukaryota; kingdom Metazoa; phylum Chordata; class Actinopteri; order Cypriniformes; family Cyprinidae; genus Carassius; species Carassius carassius. The sequence continues at coordinate 29,298,079 of NC_081764.1, read as the reverse complement.
TTTTATATAAGTATGAATTATTATGATTTGTCAGTTAGATATCAGTAGTCAATAAGGAAGGTCAATGGATGCACATACACGTATTGATTTTCAAGTAAGAAAATGTTTTATTTTATTAACAAACCTTGTCATACATTGTCAAAACATTTAATATATCAAAATATCAATTTAGGTTACATCATGTGTGCAAACAAGTGATAAATGAGGGGAAGATGTGTGTTGACAAACAATTTAAAAATTGACATCATAGGACAAACTGTATAGAATTTTAAGAAGAATGCTATGCTATGCTATCGTGTCTCAGAGCAGATGACAATTTCGTCAATTCAAAATAATGAGGAACAACATGTTTTTAAGAAACGCAGGCAAGTACGTTGTAAAAGTAAATGTAGTGCAGTCAAAGCTTCTCAAAATAAAAATACTCCAATAAAGTACAGATACATGAAAACTGTCCACCGGATTTTTCCACAGTTACTGTCCACCACTGATCAAACTTTTCATATTTTCCATTCCAGATTTTACCAATTTCTTCCCAACCTGACTTCTTGCAACAGCCTCGAAAGCGTAACAATCTAGTGAAGTACAGGATTTACAGTAGATCCAAATCTGTTAACCACAAGGCCACAGCTCCAATAATTTTCAGTCTGCAGATCAATTTCAATAATATTTCTTCAGATTACTTCTAAACAAGTCCTTTTATGTTATGTCATGCTGATGTACTGGTTCTGAATTAATGTGGCCTCTATTGATATTGATTTGCTCATGGATGTGTTGGCGTGGGTTTGTGTTGGTTCAAACAGGGACTCAGCGCTGGCCTGTAATAAGCTGCCTCATGCCAGCTCCGTGGCTCATATCGAGGGCGTTCTTCAGCAGCTGGATGAGGCTCAGGCTCATATGGAGGAAGTTTTCCATGAGCGCAGGATCAAACTGGACATCTTCCTGCAGCTCCGTATCTTTGAACAGTACGCCTTGGAGGTGTGTGTGTGTGTTTGTGTGTGTTTGATGGCATGAACTTATTTGAACTGTGCTGTCTGCATATCTGTATGTTTGTGTATGATGTAAAATGTAATGTTTTGATTTGTAAATCAGTTTTAAGGAGTGTCGTTTGTTTTACTGTATTAACTTTATCTCATAGTTTATCCCCATATCTGTCATAATCTGAGTGGCTTACATTCTTCTGTGGAACACCAAATGTGAATTTTTGAAAATTATCTTACTTTCTCATTTCGGTATGGAAGTGAATTAAGACTAGGGCTGTCAAGCTTCAAGAAAGAAACAAATACATCATAAAAATGTTCCATATGACTTGTGCATTCTTAATCTGTAGTGCAGTGTTATTTTAGTATTATTTATGTATTATAATTTATTTATTTATCAATATTGGCATTTATGAATATTTTATTTTATATTTTAAGTTTTAATTTTAATTTTAGTTTAATTTAAGTTTTAGTAATTTTGTTATGTGTTTTTGTCATTTTTATTAGTTTCTATTTATATATTTTTTGTATTTTCATTTAGCTTTATATATATATATATATATATATATATATATATATACAGTATACTGATTAATATAATGCAGTCCTCATAAATATTCTTACATTCCATAACATCACACATCTAAAGCTTCTTCAATATCTCAATTTTTATCCAAATATTTTCAATAGCCAAACAAGATATTAAGGTTTTCAGCGATAGTCCAAGGGAAGGGCAATTGGTAATTTTCCAACACAAGGCAACAGAGCTTTCTTTCTTTTGTAGACAAAGAGCAATTGTCTGTATAAATATTAAATACACACAATACAGGACATAAAGGAAGAGTAAATTGAGAAACATATTGAATCACCCCACCCCAAAACTTCTGCACCTCCTCACATTCCCACACACAATGGAAAAATGTACCTTGAAGTTTATTGCATTTAAAACATAGATCAGAGATATTAGGATTTTTTTTTTAATCTTACAGGGGTTAAACTGTATAAGTTCTCATTACCCACTTATATTTTGGTAAAGTCTAAACTGAGTGTTCATAGTTTGTTTTTGTGCATTTAATAAATTGCATTCCTGTCATCTAATGAAATATCCATATTTACATCTTGTATCTATGCTTGTCTTTTATTTTCAGAGCTCTCAGATTTTCTCTTAATATCTAATATAACTGGGTAATCTGCCCTTTAATGTATCGATCTTGCAGTGATTTCAATATTGACATTGGGGGAATCTTCTTTCATTTAAATAAATTTTGACTACTAAAAACTTTCGTATATAACCCTCGTTCCCTGAAGGAGGGAATGGAGACGTTACGTCAGAAAGAGACTGACGAATGGGATCTCGCCCGAGATGGGATGCTCCAACCCTTCCTGAAGAAAGGAAAGCACTGACCCGATCGGGCATCTCCAGGGGTCCTCACAACGTGAAGAACACCAAGTGACGAAGAGGTTCAACTTCAAAGCATAGGCATGTCTGGTGGGCCCGGCTCTAGCTGAAGGGATGGTAGCTACCACCTGAGGTGGCAAGGTACCTAAACCTTCCGCGACCCGTTCAGAACCCATACATGTAGGTTCCAAGGATTGGGACGCGGGTGCCAGAGGGTGCCCCGTCTCTGAGAAAAATGGTCTCTCCTCAGAGGAATTGGCCAGGGAGGGGCTGTCACGAGGACTACAAGTTAGGGGAACCAGGTCTGGCTGGGCCATATGGGCACAACCATGAGGACCTGCTCCTCGTCCTCCTTGATCTTGCACAACGTCTGTGCAAGAAGGCTCACTGGAGGAAACGCATACTTGCGCAGGCCCAGTGGCCAGCTGTGTGCCAGAGCGTCCGTGCCAAGGGTGCCTTCGGGCAGGGAGTAAAACAACTGGCACTGGGAATTTTCTGGAGAGGCAAACAGGTCTACCTGAGCGTCTCTGAAGCGTTCCCAAATCAGCTGAACCGACTCCATTCCCCAGGACGAGACTGCTGCCGTGAGAGCTTGTCAGCTGCACGATTGAGCCTGCCCGGGATGTGAATGGCACGAAGCGACCTCAGCTGCTTCTGACTCCACAAGAGGAGATGGCGAGCAAGTTCCGACATCGATTGCTGCAAACCCATACAACGGATTAATGCATTCGTAAATGCGCTTGGGCGTTAGCATCTTGAAGTCTGTGAAGTGCTCGGTTCAAGGCACGCAAGTCCAGGATTGGCCATAACCCACCTGTTTTCTTGGATACTATGAAGCAGGGGCTGTAAAAGCCAGACTTCATGTCGGCTGAAGGGACCGGCTCTATCGCGCCCTTTGCCAGCAGGGCCTCGACCTCCGCGCACATGACAGGAGCATCCTTGCCCACCATCATTGCGCGCACACTCCGAAACCTGGGGGGACGCTGGGTGAACTGAATCGCATAGCCGAGTCTGACCGTTCAGATGAGCCAGAGGAATGGCCTGGGGAGCTCTAGCCAGGCTCCCAGAAAAAGTAGTGCGCAGTAACCTTCGTCGCCTGGAGAGCGAGGTCAGTAGTGGTGCGCATACCCCTTGGGCGCTCCACCATCGAGTGCAGAGAAGGCGGAGGAAGCACCAGAATGGTTTTGGGCAGTTAAAGGTGCCTCCCATGAACTGGTCACTTCCTGGTGCACTTCCGGAAAGAAAGGGACCAGCAGGGGGTGCTGGCGATCAGCAGGAGCAGCCCCCAGGAACCAATCCACAACAGTTGATTAGCTTGTAACACTCCGGTGAAAGCAGCAAGCGATGTGCTCGGCTCCGAAGCGAAAGCTTGAGTTCGAGTTGCTCGCGCTGCTCCTTATATACCCGCACTGCGGGGCGGAGCTCGCGATGCAAATTCCGTAGACACAAATATTCTGTGAACCATTGGCTTGTTTTTTTTACCACTCAATGGTGATTGGGCTATCGGGCCAGATCCCATTCGTCAGCGTCTTCCTATTGTAGAACGTGACAGACTGAAAGGGAACAGAAGTTCTCCAGTTAGCTGAGCTGAACTGGATCAGTGTGATTTGTGAGTGAATCAATTAAAATATCTAACTCAATAGAATGATTCGTTCACAAATTGAGCATAACTGCTCTCATGAATGTCAAGATTTTCTATGATTGATTACTTAAATTCTGGTCACTATTTTTATTAATATGAGTGTAAACTGGTAATATATGCATTTGTTCTATAGGTGATGGGTGAGCTGGATGCATGGAAACAGGATCTGATGCGTCAGGCGTCTGATTTCAACACAGAGGAACTCACGCTGGCTGAACAGAGATTACACAGACACACTGAGCGCAAACTCGCCATGAACAACATGACGTATGACGTCATACAGCAGGGACAGGATCTTCACCAGTACATCATGGAGGTCCAGGCTTCAGGTGAGGAGTTGGTCTGAAATGTAGAGACAGAGTGAAGGACACAGAAAAGGTAGTAATAGTAGAGAGTAATAGTTTCTTACTATCACTATTGGTTTTTGCTTTCACACTTCCTTTTGCTGATGTTCATTTTGTATTTGTCGGGTTGCGGAATCTTTGGTCAGTATGGTATTATTTCCTCCAACAAACCTTGACATAATCTGACTTGATCAGGAATGGGTTCCATTACACTTGCCACACTTCAGGTCAGAAGACAATAAAGATTCAAAATGCAGAAGATTTTATTAAATAAAAACAAATGCAGGTAGATCCACATGAAAAAATCAGGCAAAACATTGTGGCTTGCACAGACAATATCAGACAAATGAAGAGTGCACATGGAGGGACTTAAATACACAGTGGTGAAAAACTAATAATGAACAGCTGTGATGATTCAGTTAGTGTCCATGGAAACAGAATAGTGACGGGAAACTAAGACAAAGGAAAAAGGAAACTGATAGAACAAACAAGAGGTCCATGAAACAGTGAAACGTAACAGAACTCCCCCTTCCGGGAAGGCACAGCATAATGCTGTAGAATGACCGAGGTGGTGCAAGAGTCAGACGAGGAGCTGGTGAAGGGTAGGAAACTGGTAGGAAGAGAGGAACCAGGGCAGAGCAGATGGTGGCAGAATCCAACGAGGAGCAGACATAGGAAGGACTCAGGGAGGAACAGTCAGTGGCAGAACCCTGAGAGGAGCAGACAGATGCAGAACCAAGGGAGGAAAAAATGGAGGCAGGACCCAGGGAGGAGCAGATGGTGGTAGAATCCAGGGAGGAGCAGACGGAGGAAGGACCCAGGGAGGAACAGATGGAGGCAGGACCCAGGGAGGATCAGATGGAGACAGGACCCAGGGAGGAGCAGACAGAAGCAGGATCCAGGGGGAACCAGTGCTGGCAGGATTCAAGATAGTGTGGATAGGAGGAGTAGCCAACCAGGGATCCAGAATCCAGCCAGAATAACAGCCCACGACAGAGCTGATGGAAGAAGGAGCCATGCTTGGCAGAGGTGACAATGGTGATGACAGATAGAGATAGAGCTGTTGAAAAAGAACGACGAAGATGATATAGGATACCATGGCGAAGCAGCCAAGATGAGTGATAAAGGTGGAGCCAGGGAGCCTAAGTGATGACATGGAGAGTGAGAACAGAGGTGGAACCTGAAAGAATGAGGAGAGCAGTGAAGCTGTAGGGGTGGAGGGACTAAACATAGCTGACAGGCCAAAATGACTAACCAGGGTGGAGCCAGTGGGACGAGAGAACCCAGAGGAGGCAGAAGGACCCATGGTTTCAGGTGGAGCTGAGGGAGGAAGGAGCCAGGGCGGAGATTTGGGGGTCAACTGGCTAAGGTGGAGTGAATGGTTCAGAAGCCAACCAAAGCTATAGGAATCTCTAGCCTGAGCAAAATCAGCAATGATGAAGACACAGGTAATTTTGAACTAAGCAAACTCGGCGGGCGATGGGGTTCAGTGGTGGCAGGAGGCAAAAGGAGACTTGCTCCTCTAAACATAAAACCCCCCCTCAATTTCAGCTCAACCTCAGCAGGGGGATAGTAGGTGGGGTCCTTTTTTGGGGTAAATCATTGAGGCTTTGACTGGCTCTGTCCTCTCAGGCCCTGGCTTTCTTGTCACGGCATGCATGAACTCCCTGTCTGCATTGGGCTGTGTGTCCGTGTGTGGGGGTGATGGCTGGCTGGGCACTGGAATCTGCGACATGGCAATGGATGTTGGGTGGGGTTGGACACTTGTGCTGTTGTCCTAATTTTTGGCTTCTCCCACCTTGAAGGGGGACCCATCCACCCAGAGGGCAAAGTTGATGTACTCAGCTAAACTGCAACAGGAATTCCCTCTAGGCATCGGGAAGCGGATGTCTTCATCCAGCACACACCAAAAGCTGTCCATGAGAGTGACGTGATCACAAGCCGCTCGGTGGCTGATGGTGACAAACTCCTCCATGTAGTCCTCCAAGCATAGGCCACCTTGGAAGATAAAAATCCCTTCACCACTGACTCCTGGCCAGCTTTGCGATGCCACATAAATGGCAGCTACCCTCCCTCTTCTTTTCATCTTTGGGTCTGGTATTCTGTCACACTTCAGGTTAGACGATAATGAAGATTCAGAATAACAGAAGATTTTATTAAATCAAACAAATACAGGTAGACTAAGAGTGTAAAAGGAGGAACTTCAATATACAGTGATGAAAACCTAATAGCGAACAGCTGTGATGACTGAGTTAGTGTCCATGGAGATTAGTAGTGGAACAAAGGAAAATGGAAACAGACTAAACAAACCAGAGGTCCATGTAACTGAAACCAAAAGAGACTGAACAAAGCTTAACATGACAACAACGAGGTACATTTTTATCGAGTGAATTAAATGACTCAAATGATTGGGAATTAATTACATATATCAATATTTATAGACATCCAAAGATAATGTAAAGACATTGCTGTGGCAGATTGTGGAAAATAATTGCATAGACATCACAAAAAATGACTTAAGAAGTTAGTGTTTATTTAATTGAACAAAAGACTATCACAAGCATACAGAGCACAGCAATCCAATTCCGTCTGCGGCAGACAAAAGGCCCTTCACACAGAACACGTTCTTCTATTCCTTTAACAACACCTGTGTTTTGTTTCATTTTTGTGCCGTCTGCTCTCTGTAAGTGTGGATTATTGAGGGGCATTGCCTGTGGAAACATGATCGTAGTAAAATCACTTATACTGAGATCTGTATATGGGTCCAAGGCAATGTTATTTTATACTATATAATTTTTTTACTATTAAAGTATATATATATATATATATATATTTTTTTTTTTTTTTTTTTCAAATTATAATCAAAACAATTTGGCTATCAACATTTTTTTTTATCTTGTTTTAGGTTCTGCAAAAAAAGTCATCCAAGTTTTATATTCATATTAATATTTATAATATATATTTAATATTTATATTTAATTAAATTTATGAACCTCATCTTTCATGTCCAGATTTTATTGCTGGCCTGCTGTCCGTCATCCTCTGTCCAGTTTTATTTGTGCAAATGCCAGTGTGCTTCTCTTTTATCAGAAGCTCCTTGTGTCTCACGCCATGTGATGAAAACATTGTTTATTTTTTACAGTACCGAACCCTTTGAAAGAAATCTTGTTGGGGTAATGTCAACAGTCTACATCCAGCATCTGACTTTACAGTGTTTGAAAAGTTGCTGTTTATTGAGTTAGTGTGAACCAGCCTTTACAGCAGCAACACGGCTTGCGAATGTTTGCTGTAGCAGCCGGTGAGAAATTAAAAGAACACTGGAGTGATGATGAGTTAGTGTTCAGTGGAGAGATAAAAGAGTGTGAATCAGTCATCGCTTCACTCCTCTGTGCTCTGTTGGATTTTATTGACAGTTACCATGGACACAACAGCAAAAACCTGCAACCCACATTATGGGCTGTCTTATATATGTGTGATGAAAGACAAAGAGAGAGAACCCGAGGATTGGGTTGTAAAGATAAGGATGGAAAATATGTGCATGACAGCCAGTGAAGGTGAAATGGATTGGAAGGAGTGGATGGAGAAGACGGAGCTCCATACAGCTCTGGGATCTCTCATACTATTAACTCTGTATGCAGGGGTGAGGTTGCTATGGAAACCCCCCCTTTACATCCCCATACCAAGGTTTCCATGGTGACGGGGCCTTCGCACGTCACTTTGGGGTTGCCTCAGACACACTCCATCGCTCACTGTTGGGTTGCCGCGAGGAGGCTCGGGATACTGCAGAGGCCACCCTGTCACTCACACATCACATTCCCATGGGAACCGACTCCTGTGGCCTGCTGTGAGGTTGTCATGGAGACATGCTACGGGCAGGTATCTGAGGATAAGTGGGGTGATTTAAGGGAGGTTAAAACGCCCTGTGTTGTATCTGCAGAGAGTCTCTGTTTCTGGTGTGCTCATTACCCAGATGCTGGTTGTCTGTCACGCGCTAATGCAGTTGCAGACACGCGAACACACATATGGATGCCGCTTAGCTGGGCAGCTGGGACATTTCATCACATGCTCACCTGTCTGACATGTTCCCCACTTACATGCCATCATAACTGCTCCCTGAGATCACAGCAGTGATTGAGACCTTTAGAGGAGGCCAGAGCCATAGTGGTTCACAGCACAGCGACCCCTGCTGGACAGAGGAAAGAAAACTCACTGGGATAATCTATGATTGCCTGAAAGAGTTTTTAGTTCTTTTTATATTTTCTGATAACCTCACGCTAACACTTCAGTGTAAAACGTGTAATTCTTTTGCTGTTAAAATACTTCCTCGTATCACATCTTGACATACAGAGTTCACCACCAGTCAAAGAGTTTGGAATGATTAAGAATTTTTAATGTTGAGAGAAGTCTCTTCTGCTCAAGCAATGATCTGTCATGACATGTTTGGGGAGGGACTGTTTGAGTAACACATTGGCAATGGAGAGAGTGTTCAGGAAACCTGTTTGAAATCTATAATTGTTTTGCCATTTTATTTTCTAATGCTAGTTGCAAAGAAATGACATAATTTACATCGAAATTGCATGTCTAATTTTATGTTAGTTTATTTGTATTTTACAAACAGGGCTAAAAATATCAGGACATACCGCAAATTGGACTCTTATACCCAATAGCACTACTTTATACCAGTTGAAAAAAGAAGGCTGTGCTGAAGATAAAATTATAATATATTTTAGACAAACAACATTGGGACTCATTCAGGTTGTCAAATATTTCATAAAAAAATCATAATTTGTTACTTGCATTGATATTTTATTATCTTTACAGTGTATTGGGCCCTGTGTATATGCTGATATTTATTTTTAAAGTCTGTGTATGTTTTTCAGGTATGGAAATCACAGGAGAAAAGGATGTCGACTTGGCGGCAAAAGTTCAAGAACTGCTGGAGTTCTTGAATGAAAAACAGCATGAGCTGGAAGTAAGCGCAGAACACACACACAAACGTCTGGAGCAGTGTCTTCAGCTACGACACCTGCAGGCCGAGGTCAAACAGGTGTGTGTTTAAAATCAGTTGCTACATCTTAGCTCTTGTTCTCATTTAGTGACGCTCATTTCGTTACACTCATTGAAATGTTGTGAGGAACGCCTGATATCTATATTTAAGAAAAAAGCCTGTGCTTTACTACCGTCCAAGATTCTGACTGATGCCATAAGCCTTGAGTACATGTGCCCAGCTAATTGCTTTTATTTCTGACACTTTGAGAGCACACACACACACTGTTGCTCATATCCAGAGCAGTCAGTGGGTGCAAACTGCAGCCCCACGCTTGAGAAAAATGAATCACTCAATTCACTTGCATTATTTCATAACAGCTTTCTTATTGGCAGTCATGTCACCTTAGGACTTCTCATCTTTGTTTTTTAGTTATTTGTATTGTATGTTGTTTCTATATGTCTTTACTTGTACATAATTTTGGTTAGAAGGGTGTTACATAACGTGGGTGAGGGGGGGGGGTCCCTTCAAATCAGCTTAACATTTCTGCACATTTCACAGATTCTTAAGATGTGGATCGAAACGCTGAACAGCTTTACCTGCCACTTGTTTTTGAAAATGCCAAAATTTACACTTTGATATGAAGCAGAGATGATTACTAGAAAAACTGCATTATTTCATATTATTTAATGACCTCAGAACATGAATAAATATTTAATGTATATTAGTTAAAAAAAACTTTTCTGTATGCTGTATTGGGCTACCACTGTTTCTTCTGTAGATTTTGTCGTTTTCTTTTTGAATCTGATATCTTTGTATTTGTAAATTGTAAATTTGTACTTGTAAATTGATTTTGTAACAAGTGTTGTGATTTTCTATTGTTTTCCCTTTTTTGTAGTGTGTTTGAATACTTTATATTTGAGTATACAGTATGTGAAAGAATTAAGAATCTATTTTATATCTATTTTACACTTTACAATTCTGGTGTTTTCTTTCTTTTCTTCTTTTCCAATACAGTCTCTTATGCTCACCAAGGCTCCATTTATTTGACCAAAATACAAAAAAAAAACAGTAATATTGTGAACTATTATTTAAGCTATTTTAATATATACTTAAAAAATGTAATTTATTTCTGTGATAGCAAAGCTGAATTATCAGAAGCGATTCAGAAATGATTCTAATATGCCGATTGGGTGCTCAAGAAATATTTCTTAATGTTAACAATGTTGATATATATATGGCTCTAAATATGATAACAGATTAATCCAAAATAATTCATTGACTTTCATCGTTTCCTCTGTAGCCTGTTTTATCACATGCCGCTTTGTGTGTGTGTGTGTTTTCGCATGTGATGGTCTGCGCAGGTGCTGGGTTGGATCCGTAATGGTGAATCCATGCTCACGGCGAACACAACGAATGCAGGTTCCCTATCTGAGGCGGAACAACTTCAGAGAGAGCATGAACAGTTTCAGCTTGCCATTGAGGTACACACACATTTTCTTTAATAGGTTCTGCAGGAGGCAGCGTCATGAAGCTGCAGTATGCTGTAATACGAAGATTAAGATATTAAATAGGAAACATTGTTTACTACTATTAACTGCAATTAGGAAATCATTTTTTGCTTTTATCAAACAGATCATTTATTTAACCATGTGTGTTACAGAAGGTATATTCTAGTAATTCTATAGTGCTCCTGTAGCTCAGTTGATAGAGTATTGCGCTATCAAGCGCAAGGTTGGTGGTTTGATTCCCTGGGAACACATGATAGGTAAAAATTGATAGCCTGAATGCACTGTAAGTCGCTTTGGATAAAAGCGTCTGCTAAATGCATAATTTTAATTTTTTAATTTAATTTAAATTTGTCTATAGGTTATAAAGCCCCTTTATTATATTCATCAAAGAGATGGAATACAAAACAGCTGAGTTTAAAAAATAATAATAATAATACTCAGCAAATTTATAAGCAGTAAGAAGCACAAAAGCCCGAAATGAGGACTGAGTTTTAATTTAGCAAATTGTGGCGTATAATTCTCGACTAACGACAGCCTCTCTAAATCAAAGGAGGTGAACGCTGAGTATCGGCCAAAATCTCACTTCTGCCAAATATATGTTTTAATCGTCTACAGCAGCGGTTCTCCAACTTTTCAGGCCAAGTACCACTTTTCATCAAATCTGACCATCTAAATACTTTCTCATATTTGTGACGCCAAAACAAATGTGTGAATCAGGCCACTATTTTTATTCACCTAGCATATGCTCTTGTGAAAGCACCAGGCTGTGCTTTACCGCTGATTGTTTTGGCCTTGAACGGCAGGACGTCTAACTGATCTTGTCTTAATTGCTCCTCTAAGAAGCCCCTCCGTGACCTTACCCGCCTCTCATGTGGTCCTTGTGTACTGGCAGTTAACAAACTTAATTTAAGTACACCTCAAAATTTAAAAGGGGCCACTTCTCTCTGCTTCCCACAGTCTCTTCTCCACGCTGACTCTCTCCAGCGCACACATCAGAGCGCCCTACAGCTCCAGCAGAGGGCAGAGCTGATGTTACAGGCGGGTCACTATGACCCAGACGCTGTCCGGGCCTGTGCCGAGACTGTGGCCCTGCACTGGCAGACCCTCATGCTGAAGATGGAGGACAGATTAAAGCTGGTTAATGCCTCTGTGGCCTTCTACAAGACATCTGAACAGGTGGGTTGTAAGCGAGTATGTGATGGTTAATGTCAATGCCCACAACTGCTAGTGACTGTGATTGTGGTTGAGAATGTTATAGAACTAATCATAAAGCTATAAATCTGAATTAAAACAGTTGTTCTAAAGCTTTTTTGATCTTCAAAAATTACTTTTATTTCCACTTTAATTCCTGGTATATGTACATATGCATTTGGAGTTCATGTTTTTCAGTGCCTTACGTCATGAGCACTTCATTTTTAGATGCTCTGTTTTAAAGGTGCAATGTGTAATATTTTTCAGAATCTGTTTACAAAAATGCAATGTAACTTACAAAACTATGTTTTCAGTGGTGTATAAATACCTTACAAAATCCACTGTAATGTCTTAATTACCTTAGAATAAGACATTTCTATCTACATACATCACAGGTCCCCCTCCATTCTGATTAATAGAGAGTTCAAAAGAACAGCACTTATTTGAAATATAATTTTTTTGCAACAATCTGAAAATCTCTACTGTCCATTTTGATCAATTTAATGCATTATTGTCCCTTAACAGTTAATTACAACGTCCTTTAATACAGTCATTGCAGCCCACATTTTTTTTATGTTTAACCAAGGGCTAATATGAAATGTTTTAAGTTTATGACTACACCACTCCCACTACTGTATGAGTAGGAGAACAATAAGTTTATCCCTGCACAATAGTTTAAATAAATACTGGAAGCCGGAGTACAAAGTTTAAAAAAAACCACTGATATAAATAATGAAACTTTTTAAAGTGATAAAAGACCACACAAATTAAAACTTTGTGACAAATATACTCACACTCACACAAAAAAAAGATAAAGAAAAGAAAAGAAAAGAAAGAAAACACCAGAATTGTAAAGTGTAAAATAGATATTAAATAGATTCTTAATTCTTTCACATACTGTATACTCAAATATAAAGTATTCAAACAAAACTACAAAAAAGGGAAAACAATAGAAAATCACAACACTTGTTACAAAATCAAATCACAAATACAAAGATATCAGATTCAAAAAGAAAACGACAAACTCTACAGAAGAAACAGTGGTAGCCCAATACAGCAGCTAGTTCAATCCCTATGAATTTGAAAAAGAAATCTTGATGCTCAAACATCTTTAAAACATAAAAAAATGTATGTATATATATATATATATATATATATATATATATATATATATATATATATATATATATATATATATATATATATAAATTTGTTATTTATTTATTTTATTTTATTTTTTCCTTGAAAGTGAACACCTTACTCATAACACCATTACAGGAAAGGAAGGAGAACATCAAGAGGAGAATTATATAGATTTGTTGCTCCATCCAACAAAAGAATGGGACAGGTAGTTAGACAGAAATGGAACAAAATGCCAACTGTAACCAACAATTTACTATTAGTTCTAAAAGACTCCTGTATAATACCAGTTACAAAAATACTGGTCGGCAATCACTGTTGGGAACGTTACTTTAAAAAGTAATTAGTTATAGTTACTCACTACTTGTTCCAAAAAGTAACTGAGTTAGTAACTGAATTACTCTATAATAAAAGTAACTCGTTACCAGGGAAAGTAACTATTTACGTTACTGTAAAAAAAAAAAAAAAAGTTGCTATATGTCAAAGAATTTTTTTTTTTTTAGCAGTTTTCACAAGTCAGTGGAAATAAATAGAACAGACAGGTGTTCGTACATAACTTTCGAGATTTATTGCACGTCAACAGACAGCAAGAGTTTTATCCTGCACTCTTTGTAAGAAAGGTGTTTTTGGCCACTAGCTTTGTAGATGCGTGTGTCACACATTACATGCACATTCTTGCCTTTGACTACAATGAATTTAAAGTAGTGCTTATATCTCCACCTTGAAAATGCCAACTTTTCATCGGATTGCTCCTGACTCGCCATTTCTCCTGCTGCTGCGAATCTCTGTGTAGCTGTTGGGTGTGTGTGACTGTGTGTGTTTGGCGCCGCTAGCGCGTGTGTGTAAAAACACTGGCTCTGACTGGCTACCATGAAACACATGACTCTGCCTTAGCCAATCATAATCGCTTATCTCGTTATTAACCCACCTGCTCACTCGCTGTGTGAGCCAGGGGTGCGTTCGGATTGCATATTAAATCAATGCATAGTAACGCACCACATTTAACGTTCAGTAACGTTAACGGCGTTGTAACGACGGGAAAAGTAATTAGTTAGATTACCCCGTTACTGAAAAAATAACGTTGTTACCTAACGCCGTTCTTTTAAACGCCGTTATTCCAAACACTGTCGGCAATACACGCAGCCAATTACTCCTACCAAAACGCAATAATTACCTGAGTCATGATGATACGTAAGAATCACAGGCGAATTAAAATGAGATTTGAGAATGTAGGTAGTTCTTCCAACTCGTGAAACACTTTTCAGAGCAAATTCAAACGCCAGCTTAAATGTGATCACAAACGATTTGAAGAAGAAGCATTTGAGTGAAACGCATTTCAAAGAGTGGGATCAAACACTAGTTTATACAATATCACGAGAAATTGAAAAATCCCTTGCCCAGACCTTAAAGGGACCACTACATCATTCTAGCCACATCCATCCGAACTTCAGAAGTCATCGTCCCGGTGTCATATGGACCCCCACCTCTTTTCTAAATGGAGTTAATAGTGAGTTTATTGTGACTACTGTGTTGTCTGCCCTTTGGGGTCCAAACTGGCCTTGGGATGTTAAATGAATTGCAGTGCAGTCCAGCCCTTGTTCTACTTGAACATCTTGGCATACTCTCTTCTTGTTCAGAGTGGTTACTGCAAGCATTTCTTGCATGTTCAGAGCCTGAAGTATCAAGGGAGCAAGTCACTTGTTCATTTTCACAAGTCACTGTATATTCTTCACGAGACTGGTACATAACTTGCTCTGTTGGATTTTCTCTAACTGGGGACTGATTATTCACTGTTTCTCCTTGATTCTCTCTGCTCATGGATTGACTTGGCTCTGATTCTGCTGGTTACCTCAATGTCTCGAACAAGTCTTTGTCCTTTTTTTGAACTACTCGCAAAATGCCTACATCATCTTTGGACATTTCATAGTCCTCAAACTGTTCTTGATGGTAATTCTTTGAGGGCTCTGTAGTCAATTGAAGACTAGTGACCTCAGCTGGTCCCCTGGATTTATACTTCTCAGGGACCACTCGCAACTCTGAATGGTGTAAATTTTTTCAATCCCCACAGCATACTGTGGCCACTTAATCCAAATACCCAACTACATGATATACCTTACAGTTCCAAGTATCTTGAAATTTTTATGCCGGCTTCTGCCCAGTGATCCAGTGGGCAGAATGGGTGTTAATTCAGAATACTGACTTGCTCTGTAGGATGCAGCAGCCCTCCAGTTGGTCTCTATCACCAGCATTAACTGACACCAAATGATCCTGGTGATTTTTCACCCAATCATGAACTGTATTTAGTGCCTCACTTTCTTCCTCTATTCCCAGAAGAGCATCAACAGGGAGCTTGGGCATCTGACTGAACATTAATTCATAGGGAGAGCAACCTGTAGACTGGTGGACAGTGGTGTTGTATGTAAAAATCAACTAAGGTAAGAACTGTGGCCACTTTCTCTTTTTATCATTTGGCAATGTGCGAAACAATTGTTCATTGTACGATTAAAGCACTCACACTGATCATGATATGGCATAGTCTGACTCTTCTGTATCCCATAGAGGTGGCACAAATGCTTAAATAGCTCTCCTTCAAAGTTTCGTTCTTGATCGTAATGGATACATTTAGATACACTGTACACATTGAACCATCTCTTGGTTAGAGTACGGGCCACTGTTGTGGCTCTGTGATCTTTGGTTGGACATGTCAGGGTGAACTTTGAAAACACATCAGTGACCACAGGTAAATTTTCTCTGCCATCACTTGCCAGCTCAAGAAGGGAGAAATCAACTGCAATAATCTCCAGTGGCTTTGAGGTCAACAAATGGCCTATTGTTGTACAAACTTTAAAGCAAACAGCTTTGGCAATTGTGCAGTGCTAACACCTAGCACGTTCAACATCATGGCATAGGTTAAGCGAAAAGCACCTTTCTCTTACCAGCTTCAAAGTAATCTCTGTCCCCTGGTGTCCATGATGGTCATGAAGACTCTCCAAGACCTTCTGCTTCAGGGCCATAGGGAACAGCACTTGAAGCACTCTACTCTTGCCTGGTGGCAGAAACACTTCTCAATAAAAAAATCTAATGTTTCTCTCTAATCCGTCTCCACTGCTGGATAAATTCCAACACTTCTTTAGGTTCCATTATCCTCTCATCTCTTGTAGGAACTTGTCTTCACCAATACTGCAGCAAGGCAGCCAAATGAGGATTCACTGCTTGAAGAGATTGAATATCCACACAAACTGGCACTACAGCTATCTCAGAAACAGATGCATTGGTAACAAAATTTGGACCAGAGGTCGAAGCAGTTGTTGAAGGCAAAATAATGCTAGAGGTCACAGCTTGAACATTTTTGTATCTGGGGATCTTGTCAACAAGGAAAGTGCATCAGCAATACGGTTAGCAGCTACTAGATATTTTAATTGTATTTATTTTGAAACCCATAAGTGAAGGGTCTCCGCTGCCCCCAGCCCGACATGACTTGCATTGATTTCCAGCATGAATGGTTAAGAGAAAGTCAGCGTAGCCCAACACAGGGGCCTCAACAATCTTCTGCTTTAGAGTCTAAAATGGTCTTTCTGAATCCTCCATCCAGTTACTTTCCAGGGGGACATTTGTGCCAGGGCCACATTTCTTCCCCTTCCCATGGAGCTCACCTACTAGCTTATGTAATGGGCTGCACATTTAAAAAACATTTTTGTAATTGGCTTCCACAAACCTATGATTGTAGGAAGCAAAACCCAGGAAATAACACATTTCCTGTTTAAATAAATTAAATTTCTTGTGTTTTAACTTTAAATTATGTTGTTGAAGACTATGGAGAACCATCTCTAAATGTTGAATATGTTGTTTACAAGAACAAGAATATATGACAATATTTTCCAAGTACAAAAGGAGAGACTGGAAATGCTGATCACAGAAAATCCTCTCCATTAGTCGCTGAAAGGTGCTAGGAGCATTGCATAGCCCAAAAGGCAAAAGATTATACTCAAAATGCCCAAAAGGTAATTTTGAGGGTAGTGAACCACTTAGGACCTGTTAACACATCTAGGGATTCTTCAATTTGTCGTAATGGATATACATCTTTTTGCGTCTTAACGTTAAATTGCCGATAATCCACAAAAAGCTAAGTTCCTCCATCCTTCTCCTGCAGAAAAACAATGGGTGAAGAGTTGGGACTGCAACTTGGACTAACCCTTGTTCAAGCATCTCATTAATATGTCCTTTTACTTTCTCATACTGGAATAGGGGCAATCAACAATAATATTGATGAAAGATGGGCATTGTCTAAAACAGGAATCGCATGTTGGGACTAATTGAGTGCACCCCAAGTCTTCATCATCTTTGCTAAACACAGAACTATACTGAATTAAAAGATTCTGTGCCTGTTGAAATTGTAAAATAGCCAGCAAAGGCCAGGACAATTCTGTAAAATCAGTTAAGGGACCACCTGATGCCTGTATGGGCTGGTGGAGACCTACAGATTTTACTATTTCGGGTCACTCTTTTCAACAGGTTCAGCAGAATCTAAAGTGGACAATGAATTAGTGTTAATTTCGTCAGATGAGACGAGATGAAATATGTTCGTCAACAACCTTTTTTTTCATGAGTAAGACGAGACGATGACAAGACTGCACCACTGTCCAAAAACGCTGACTAAGATTAAATTAACATGCATTATTGTTGACGTAAAATGGCGAGATGAACATGTTTTGTATAAAATAAAAACTAAGATAAAATATCTCTTCATTTTCGTCTACAATCGTCTCTGCTTTTTCATCAGCTGTTGCGCCTTTAAAATAATCAGAAGGAGTTCGCGGCCTCGCAATGTTTCTCAAGTTACAGGTCTCATACTCCTGTTGCTTCCAGCCTGTGGCTGCAACACAAAATTGCTGATCACACAACACCCGAAGCGAACACAAGTGACAAGCAGTAGGCAGTAATGATTGGTTAATTAATAATAATTGAATAACACTGTTAAAATACATAATGTAATATAAAATAAACCATTTATGTACATCAAATAGGCTATTATTACAAACGCCTAAAAAGGGCGCTAAAAGGTCTGATAATTACGGTTTTTAACACTTATAGGATGATCAAATCCTTGTTTAATATTGACCAAACAATTAATTCAAATATCCACTTTATTTTTAATGTGTGGCCACCTTTTTGTGATAGAAAAGCTAGCCTCTATAATTTCCTCAACAAAAACATGGACATCACAACCCTTACAAAGTTTTAAGTTAAATTGTTTTTTGTGTCATTTCTGAATGCTTGACACTATAAAATCAATAAGACAACTGTATTAGTAATAATTCATAGCCATAGGCATTATCTACAATTGTAATTATTAAAAAATAAAATTTAATTACAATTTAGTTATTTACTTTTATGTTTTATTAAAGTTATATTCTGACCCCTATAGTAGGTGATGTTATTTTTACTTTTTTAGTAACTTCCATAATAATTTGGGGAGGGGGCACAACAATACAATTCTGCTTAGGGCACCCATTTGGCTAGCAGCGGCCCTGGTGACGAGCGACAGCGACATGCTAAACCAGACACTTTTAACATTTGCATTCAACAAAAATCATTCAACAAGTGTATTTTCTCAGGTAATTATGACATTTAACCAATGTTTGAGATATGTGAAACACTTTTTTTACTGAAATGTTTATCAGCAGTGTTGGGAACGTTACTTTAAAAAAGTAATTAGTTATAGTTACTCACTACTTGTTCCAAAAAGTAACTGAGTTAGTAACTGAATTACTCTATAATAAAAGTAACTCGTTACCAGGGAAAGTAGCTAAAAAAAAAAAAAAAATTGCTATATGTCAAAGAATTTTTTTTTTTTAGCAGTTTTCACAAGTCAGTTGAAATAAGTAGAACAGACAGGTGTTCGTACATAACTTTCGAGATTTATTGGACGTCAACAGACAGCAAGAGTTTTATCCTGCACTCTTTGTAAGAAAAGTGTTTTTGGCCACTAGCTTTGTAGATGCGTGTGTCACACATTACATGCACATTCTTGCCTTTGACTACAATGAATTTGAAGTAGTGCTTATATCTCCACCTTGAAAATGCCAACTTTTCATCGGATTGCTCCTGACTCGCCATTTCTCCTGCTGCTGCGAATCTCTGTGTAGCTGTTGCGTGTGTGTGACTGTGTGTGTTTGGCGCCGCTGGCGCGTGTGTGTAAAAACACTGGCTCTGATTGGCTACCATGAAACACATGACTCTGCCTTAGCCAATCATAATCGCTTATCTCGTTATTAACCCACCTGCTCACTCGCTGTGTGAGCCAGGGGTGCGTTCGGATTGCATATTAAATCAATGCATAGTAACGCGCCGCATTTAACGTTCAGTAACGTTAACGGCGTTGTAACGATGGGAAAAGTAATTAGTTAGATTACCCCGTTACTGAAAAAATAACGTCGTTACCTAACGCCGTTCTTTTAAACGCCGTTATTCCAAACACTGTTTATCAGTAATAATCTCAGTAATAATGTGTATTTTAAAAAAAGACTAACATTTTTTGACTAAAATTAAGAGACTTTTAGTCGACTAAAACTTGACTAAGATACCTTGAGTTTTCTTTTGACTAAAACTAGACTAAAATGACAAGACTTTTAGTCGACTAAAACTTGACTAACAAAAAAAGATATGTGAATGACTAAATATGACTAAAACTAACAAGGACATTTGGCACAAGACTAAGACTAAATTAAAAATAGGTGACGAAATTAACACTACAATGAATTAACCATATACAGATGCCTAAGAAAGGTTTTTGGCCTAAGCTACTGATCCTTCTCCCTTAAATTTATTACAGGAATGTAGACCATACCCTGCTCTGCTGAGAAGAGACATATTGAAATGAGAATGTTTACAGGTAGTGCACCCTTTCCCCAGGCTGGAGGTTCCAAGAAATGGCACGATTCATACATTGACAGCAGTTGGTAGGGACCCATTTAAGGGATGCAGCATGAACTCTGTTAGCTGGATCTGATTGTTTGACTGCTTTGCCCACAAGGCCAGTTTCAGCAATAAAGCTTGAACTCTGACAATTCACAAAAGTTTGCTTCTACTCCTTCACAACTTGTTGCACTGTAAAACACAAAAACCAAAGAAAAGAAAACAAATTCCTCCTATATTGTTTTTCATAATCAGAATACCCATTTTAGGTAGGACTTTGCCCAAGACCTCAACATCTAGTTCCAGGTATCCATTATAGGGGATTTCCAAACCACTGGTAGCCCTCAGACCTAACAAGCTACAAGGTTGCAGTTGTTCTTTAAAGTGGGGCGGGAAACATAGCTCAAAAAAGCTATCAGTAATCATTGACACCATAGATCTGGTGTCCAGCAAACAAGAAGTGGGGTGGGAAACATAGCTTAAAAAAACTCTCAGTGATCATTGTCACAATAAATCTGGGGTCCATCCTTCTTACATCGCTTATTATGTCCAAGATCAAATGACACATCCAAGATGATATCATCGCGTTAATCAGGATCTGGCCAATTCGGTTCTTTGAACGCATCTGTTGATGATTAGTATGGCTGGATTGAATTATCTGAGATAATTGCGCATTCATGGGTTCGTTTAAAAGGGGCTATATATCAATACTTAAACCACAATCAGCGATGCAGCAATAGGCTGGCAACAAGACAGCAACATAATGACATCATATCATTAAAAAAGACACCTGACGAAAGACTTGACAAATTTCTAGATTTTTATAAGGAATCATCCAAGCGAACAAAACTACATAAATGTTATAATAGATAAATGAAATGTGCACTTTTTTTTTTTTTTTACATGATTCCCAAATATTCGTATTCATGATTTCTTATATTTGTACAGGTTTTTTACGTTTTTATTTCAGTGTAACAATTAGCAATTAATTAAATCTGATCTTTAAAACAGGTTTGTTACGTGACAGGGTTAATGAAAGTTTCAAGGGTCAAGATCATGTTATCTGCATCTCCTGCGCGCCATCAAGCCACTCCCATAATAGCTGTCATCACTCAAATTAATGCACGGCTTTTCATTATCTTTATAGCATGTGTGTAAGACTCGAAAACAATTATGAGGTAATTATTTTATGATGAATAAACCAGTGAGTAAAACTGTCTGTGTTTAAATTATTATAGGCTACACAATATTATTAGCCTATACTATCTTTAAATTAATTGATAAATTATTATTATTTTTAAATGATTGTTCCTGGATCAGTACTCTTGTAACAAAGTAACGGTGGCTGGAACAGATTTTATGTGTCAATTCTGCTCAAAAAGATGCAATCTAATTCTGTTTACATAAAATAATCCTGCTTCCGAGCAGGTTTAAGCTTATGGACCTATTGCTATGACGGCAACTCCGGGAGGAGCTTCGAAGAACCAACCAATCCAAGATCATGCCAAACTGTCAATAATCAAATCCAGCTAACTGAGTTAGCAACGTAAGAAAGAACAGGCCTCTGGAAGTTAGAACACCTTCAAACATGACTTGTACTACTGGGCATTGTCCTTTAAGTTGAGGTGGCGTTCCATCTCGTAATGCACTTGAGCCTGAAGGACCCCCTCCTGGTGCCAGACTCCCAACACAGTCAGCACAATTGTCAGCACTGCATTACCTGAACATCCGCAACACAAGAAAGAACACAAGGCCATGCACTAACTGTTTCCCCTTCCTCTGACCATTGAATAGCCTTGGTGCATGCATCAAGGAAAGACATATCAGCATTCAGTCGAACTTTAAAATAACTTCAGTCATTTTAATTCCCTACGTAATGAACATAATGTGCTCAATACACAGATCACGCAAGGTCTGATCTAGATTGCAAATACCCTGAAGGTTCTTAACTGACATTACCTCCATTAAAGCCACCGTACACATCAAGCAAAATAGAAAAAATCTTCTCAGAATCACATCTATTGCTAGAAGGGCGAAACTTAACTTCCGTCTTGGCCTCACAAACGAATAGATCATATACAGATAAAGCCTGCTCAGTCTTAGGGACAGGTCGCACTGCTAAAGATCTGCGTACCTCATCTATCCATTATTTCACTGACACTTCTTCATGAGACCTCTTACCAGAAAACCTGGGACATTTTCTTTCTCGCGGGGTATATAACAAATGTTCAGGGACAGGAGCATTACTTGGTGCAGCAGACTGAAAAACATCATCAACATTAGGATTAACAGATGCAGGATTGCTAACATTAGCATTAACAGGTCTTCGGTTTAACTCCTCTCTAAGCTGTAGATCACAGGCGATTTAAAAGGCACATTTGAGAATGCAGGTAGTTCTTCAAACTCGAGAAATACTTGTCAGAGTGAAATCAAGCGCCAACATATAAATGATTACAACCAATATGAAGAAGAAACATTCGAGGATGCAGGCAGTTCTTTCAACACGTGAAACACTTCAAAGAGTGAGATCAGATGTCTGTACTGTATACTTCCCAAGGGAAAAATCCCATGCCTAGCATTTAAAGGGATCTTTAGACATTTTTTCTATTCAACCGTAAGTGCCCTGCTATTTGGACATCACAGGATATTCTGCCATAATTCCAGTTCGAAGGGAGTGTATATGTTGCATTCAAAGGGCATTAAAGTGTGCGAGACGTGTATTTAAATTGCATTTATTTACAGAGATATATTATGTCACACTTGACTCTGTAGTAAGTTTCATCTGTGTGTGAAGATGCTGAAGGCAGTGGCATAGCGCAAAACCATGAATGAATGGTCCAAAATGAAGTAAACTTAAAGGGATTTCACATGCTCATAGAGTAGTGAACACTGTGTAGGGAGCCTGTCAATCGGAACACAGCTCATGCATGGAGCTGTCTTCTAACACGCTGGTTATCTGAATCAGGAGTATTAAATATGATAGACATGCAAAATGTGCAGAGCATTGGGTTGCCAGGACTGAAATTAAGAACCACTGGCTTAACAGAAATCTTAGCTCCCTCTAGTGTCAGTTCCAGAATCTACCCAAAATATGCTTTCTATTGAGGATATTCTGGAAAAAATATATTCCAATTATTATTTTATATTTGTCCCTTTGCCGTCATTACATTGTATTCAATTATTTATATTTCGATTATATCTGTGATTGGCTACCCTAATCTACAACTGACCACTGTGAACCGTACAGAGACTTAAGTTAAGGTTTGTAATGCAACTGTGTGTGTAATGTACTATATGTCCGTCTTAGGTATGTAATGTGTTGGAGAGTCTGGAACTGGAGTACAGGAGAGAGGAGGACTGGTGCGGGGGTCATGATAAATTGGGCTCAACAGCAGAGACTGACCACGTCAGCCCTCTCATCAACAAACACCTGGAGCAGAAAGAAGCCTTTCTCAAGGTACACCTCTCTGTCACACACACATATACCAACACACATGAAGACTCAAACACCTGCAACAGAAGCTTTTTCATATTTTTAAAAACTGCATCTGCAGCAGAACAAAAATAAATTCCCATATGTGACCTCATATGTGTCCGTTTAAATGGGTCAAAAAAGGATTTCATTTTGAAGTAAAGAAACCTTGAACAAAATTGTTTAGTTTCATTAGCAATGTCGCTGTCTATCTTACATCAAACTCCAGCTGATATCAATATGGTCAATGATGATGTCACTGGACAGTTGTTTAGATGCACTGGTTCTACCAAATGTTTTGTTTCTCTGGTTTTAGGCATGTACTTTAGCACGTCGTAATGCAGAGGTCTTTCTTAAGTACATCCATCGAAACAATGTGAGCATGCCTGGGGTCGCCACCCACAATCGAGCCACTGAGTCCCAAGTAAAAGGTCAGTTCAGGTCTACTTAAAGACTTTATACCAGCAAAATATACAGTCTGTCTGTATGTGATTATGTCTGAATGTTTGTGATTGTTTATCGATTTTGTATTGTGTCTTCTTATATTTAGCCATTCTGAGTGAGCTGCTACAGAGGGAAAACCGTGTCCTTCATTTCTGGACTATGAAAAAAAGACGTTTAGATCAATGCCAACAGTATGTTCTGTTTGAACGACATGCTAAACAGGTGAGTGAGAGAACTGTATCCAAGCACAGTTTTTGAAGGATTCAATAATGATGGTGGTTTTGGTTTTGTCTTCCCTATGTGAAAAAGAACATCACTTTAGAATACATTTAAAAAGAGAATTTATTACAGAAATAAAAGAACATTCTTAAGTTTATACTGGATGTCATGTTTTTTAGACACTTAATTGCATGTTAATTGCAATTAAATGAAAATTTATTATTTGTTTGTTATATGTTTTTGACCCACTTGAGTGGGACTAAATTACATCCTTATATGTATTTTCATAAATCTATTGTATTTGAAATATGGTTAAAGTTTACTTAATTTACAGTAAACTAAAATATTATCAATTATATTGAAACCTTTGTCATTTATTGAAATATTGTAAATATGTAAATTGTAATTACACATTTGTAATAAGGAAGTTGCAATCTATTAAACCCTTTTTTAAATTGAATACAATTATAATCATGTGCATAAGAATGTTAGCCAACAAAAAAAATGAAATGCACTTCTTTAAATAATAATTTAAAATGTACATTAATGTAATATGTATAATTTGACTTTACAAAGTGATAAAAAAAGAAATATGCTAAAAATATCCAATAAGAGGAGAGATTGTAAACACATGAAATGGTGTTTACCTTATTCAAATTGTTCTCTGTACGCAGGCTATAGACTGGTTACAGGAGACAGGAGAATATTTTCTATCCACACACACATTGCCTGGTGATACCAGCGATAAAACTCAGGAACTACTAAAAGAGTACGAAGATTTCCGTGTGTCTGCAAAGGTAAAAACCTCCATCATTAAGGGCAGTTATTAAAAAATTCTGTCATCATATACTCATTGTCATATCATTCCAGCCCTTCATGCTTTTGTGGAACACACAAGGAGATTTATTATGAAGAATATTCTGGCCATTCTTCTATATAATATTAATGCAATTTATTTGATCAAAAATACAGAAGAAACAGTAATATTGTGAAATATTATTACAACTTAAAATGATAGTTTTCTATTTGAATATACTTTAAGAAAATAATTTATTCCTGTGATGCAAAGCTGAATTTTCAGTATCATTACTCCAGCCTTCAGTGTCACATGTAACATCCAGTCTATCACATGATCATTTAGAAACCATTCTAATATTCTGATTTATTATGAGTGTTGGAAACAGTTCTGCTGTCTAATATATTTGATGAAGAAAAGGTTAAAAAGAACTGCATTTATTCAAAATAAAAAAAAATCTAATAATATATAATCTAATAATATATTTACTTTACTATCACCTTTTATCATTTTAACACATCCTTGCTGAATAGAAGTATTGATTTTATTTAAAAAGAAGAAAGAAAAAAAAATTACTGACCCCAAATTACTGACCAGTAGTGTATATTGTTATTACAAAATATTTATATTTTAAAAACATAGCTTCTCTTTTTTTTTTTTTTTTACTTTTTATTCATCAAAGTATCCTAAAAAAGTATCACATGTTCTGAAAAAATATTAAGCAGCAGAACTGTTTCCAACTTTGATAATGAATCATCATATTAGAATGATTTCTAAAGGATCATGTGATAATGATCCTAAAAATTCAGCTTTGCATCACAGAAATAAATGATAATTTAAAGTATAATAAATTTAAAAACAATTATTTTAAATTGTAATAATATATCACAATATTAAAAATTTTTCTGTATTTTTGATCAAATAAATGCAGGCTTGATGAGCAGAAGAAACTTCTTTCAAAAACATTAAAAATAGTAATATTTCCAAACTTTTGGTCTGTACTGTATATATGTGTGTATATGTATAAACATACATACATACATTATGCTGATTGTTCTTATCCAGCAAACGCAGGAGAAGGTGAAGCTGTTGATCCAGCTGGCTGGTAGTCTGGTTGAGAAAGGGCATCTCCATGTGACTGAACTCAAGAGATGGGTGTCTACGGTTGACAGGCGATATCGAGACTTCTCCATGCGGATGGGTCAGTACCGCTGCAGCTTGGACCGA
Source organism: Carassius carassius (assembly GCF_963082965.1). Lineage (NCBI taxonomy): Eukaryota > Metazoa > Chordata > Actinopteri > Cypriniformes > Cyprinidae > Carassius > Carassius carassius. Next base: position 29,271,815 of record NC_081764.1, on the reverse strand, counting down.
GCTCTAGGGGTGTGTTCTGAGGTGAGGGGTCGGGCAAAGCCAGTTCAAATTTTATTATTAAAATTTTATTTTTAATATCCTGCATTTATTTTTCATTTCATGCATTATTTTATATATTTATAAATCTTAATTTTCATCAATAGTTTTTAAATTCTTGTTCAATTATTTATACTCTTTTTAAAGGGTTATATCACGGGGTTTCAAAAGTTGACCATAAAAACACACTGTGATTTCCGGTATTTCCTCTGACCACTCTAACAGGACAATAAAGATCTGGAGCTGGATATTATACCACCCAGCTTGACCCACACTGACCCAGAGGTCAACCTCAATGATCCTGACCATGAAGTTAATGAGGAAAAGAAGAAATCTGCCACAAAGAAAGAGTGAGTGTTGAAATAACTTCATGAGTATGACTCAGAATCCTTATGCTGTGCGCAGGTTAAACTGATAATCCCAAACTAAATCACGGCATCAGTAGCTTCGTCTTCACACCAAATCCTTTTTATTCTGTATAATTTCCTGAGGAATTAGCTTTGTGTTATGAAGTGCTATCTCTGGTGTTCTTTGCATTTAAATGTCTGTAATTTGCTGGGCTTTCAGTGGGGCGTTTTGGTCTCTGTGTAGGTATATTATGGCGGAGCTGCTGCAGACAGAAAGAGCTTATGTACGAGACCTACAGGAGTGTTTGGAGGTGAGAGTGTCTGCCAAAGTGAAGCTTTAGAGGTTTTCTTTCTGATCTCAGACAGTCATGGCTTTTGATTGCAAGAATCATCCAAGGTTGCATAGTTACATACTGTACTTTGCATGAAATGCTGTCTGAGTAAAATGAATTGTGAACTTAGGATGAACTAATCTTCCTTGTGCATTTATGTGCAGACTTTTCTCTGGGAAATGACAAGCGGAGCGGAGATCCCATCTGGAATTGCTAACAAAGAACATGTGATCTTTGGGAATATCCAAGAGATTTATGAATTCCACAACAAGTATGTTTCCAAACAGGCTTTATATCCAAGTTTATGTAGTGTTGATTTCCTTATGCATATAGCTTAACGGTAAAGCTGTCATTTTGATGGCCTGTGGAAGTCTGTGAGTCATTAGTGATGCTTGCCAAGGAGATCTTTAATACCTCTCAATGGCAGTTGCTTAGCTGACGCATTTCTGTCATATAAGAAGTTTTTATCTCAAGCAGTGTTGTTATAAAAGTAAAATTATTTAAAATATTTTTTTTTATTCAAACAAAGCTGAAATAAAATATAAATATTGAAGATCTATTGAAAAAATGTAAAATTTAAAAAAAAAAATTGAAGGGTTACCTTGGCAACTAAAATCATTTGAAGTGCAAAAATTACCAAAACTTTACTGAAAAACAATGAATGCTATGTAGAAATATTGAAACAATTTATAAAAATGACATCAACATTACTAAATCGTAACATTTAAATAAAACCTGAAAAATTTAATTAAAAGCGGACTCAAAATATCAATTAATACTATAATAGTATATAAATAACACTGATCTCACATGATCAAGGCAGAATGATGATACTGATATACTCAAAACAGCCAAGTGTCAGTCATTAGCAAAAAAACAGCCTGATATTTTCTTCAGAAGATAAATCGAGTTATGTTTTTCCATTATTTGTTTTTGCAGCGTTTTTCTGAAAGAGCTTGAGAACTATGAGCAGCTTCCAGAAGATGTGGGCCATTGTTTTGTCACATGGGTGAGACACAGATGAATCATTGTCTTTTCCCTTCAATTTTTCTTTGTTTGGAGAACATATTGTGATCTCAGTATGGCCTACTCATCATCATTTTTACTCTGCATGAATATTTAAAAGCCAGTGTGTGCTGAGAGGCTGCAAAAGTTGGAAATTTGCCCACGCTGTAATTCAATCATTATTTAAAGCTGGAAAGGTCCAAAATGTCAACTCAGCTCTGAAGTATTAATGTTTAAGCAGTAGCTTCTGGAACTTTGGTACTTTCCAACTCCAGTGAGGATGCTTGGAACATAAATAGTAAATGTATTTATTTTTTCCATGTTCTGAAGGCTGATAAATTCCATATATACGTCACCTACTGCAAAAACAAACCTGACTCCAGTCAGCTCATCCAGGGCCAGGCTGGAAGGTTCTTTGATGTGAGTTGATTTTGATTTTCTTTCAGTTGATTTTGGAGGTTTTTCTGGTGTGTGGGTGAGATGATAGGAATGACTCAAAGGGCAGAGAGGGGGCACCACAAATCTGCTCTCATCCACCCTTACTGCTCTGTTCCAAATTAATACATTCAGTTGATGTTATATTTGTCAACTTTTATGCAATAAAACTCATGGATATTGAATGCCGTCTCTCACAGGAGATACAACGGAGACATGGACTGGTCAATTCAATCTCATCGTACCTGATCAAACCCGTTCAGAGAATCACCAAATACCAGCTCTTGCTGAAGGTGGAGATGAAGTGTTTTTGTTCAGACTTTACCTCTGATGTGAATCAGTTTGCAGCACTAAATGGTTGTGTTTGTGTGTTGGTGCACATGTGTTCGTGAACAGGAGCTGCTGACGTGTTGTGAGGAAGGGAAAGGAGAAATAAAGGAGGGTTTGGAGGTGATGCTCAGTGTGCCTAAACGTGCTAATGACGCCATGCACGTCAGCATGCTCGAGGGTAAGCGACTGTGTGCAGAAGAATAACTTTTCAAGTATTTTCTTCAGACTGATGACTGTCTTGAAAACAGATTCTATTTACTTGTTCACAGATGGCTTAGTTGTTGTTTTAAATGTTCACATAATCCTAAACATAAAATTACACATTTTTAAAACGAATTGGAAGTTGAATGTTTTTAAGCCGTTATACAAAGATTTTAAAATGCAATTAAAAAATGAAATAAATTTTTTTGTTTGCTTTTATTCAGTTTTATTACATTTAAAAAATAGTTACATTTTATTATGACATTTTATTTGTTATTAAATATTTATTTATTTTGCTTCATGAATCCAGAATCGTAATTTCAGATCGACGATGCGCTGTTGATACTTTTGTATTTATGCATTTGTTTATCTGTGTAATTGTGGTTTGGGTATTAGGTTTTGATGAGAACCTGGCCGTACAGGGGGAGCTGATCCTACAGGACACCTTCCAGGTGTGGGACCCCAAATCTCTGATCCGCAAGGGCCGGGACCGACATCTCTTCCTCTTTGAGATCTCCCTCGTTTTCAGTAAAGAGATGAAAGACTCATCAGGACGCACCAAATATGTTTACAAGAACAAGCTGCTGGTAAGGAGCTCCAGGATGACACGTTGTCAGGAAGTGTATACATCTTCTGCAAAATGCAGAATTTCCCACTTTATCAGTAAGTCATTACTGGTAGTGTGAATTCAAATGTGTTTTGACAGACATCAGAGTTAGGAGTCACCGAACACATCGAAGGTGATCCGTGTAAGTTTGCTCTGTGGGCTGGCCGGACACCTACATCTGACAACAAAACTGTGCTCAAGGTAAGATGTGTATATGTGTACGTCTGTGTGTATCAGTGTCAGATAAACCCACAGATATGGCAGAGCAGAATCATCGTAGCTAGTACTAGTAAGACATTCATATTTTTACCTTCATGAGGTATATGAATATGACACCTAGAACACAATATTATTATTTTTATTTTTTTATCTAAAGGTTCAGTAAACTGTCATACGTCATACGTCAGGGTTAAAATGATTATTTTTTAACACTACTACCACATTTCATAAAATATTAATATAAAAACAACTGATTTATTTAGTTCTTCAGGATTTGCACAAAGGCCTATTCGTTTGTTATAATAAAATTATAATAGTTAAAATTAATGACAATTGCAGCCCTGTTTGAAATATATCAAATGTTCTAGAAATTACATAATAAAACTAGTGCTGTGAAACGATTAATCGCGATTAATCGCATCCAAAATAAAAGTTTTTGTTTACATAGTATATGTTTGCATACTGTGTGTATTTAGTATGTATATATAAATACAAACACATGCATGAATATATTTAAGAAAAATATGTTGTTTATATATTAAATGTATGTATATATAATATAAAATATAAGAAAATAAATGTATTGTAAATGCATGTAAATATTTTCAAAATATATAGTGTATGTTTGTGTATTTATATATACATAAATATACACAGTACACATGCATATATCATGTAGACAAAAAAAATTATTTTGGATGTGATTAATCGCGATTAATCGTTTGACAGCACTAATTAAAACCTGAAAAGATTCTCTACAAGGGATTTTTTTTTGCCCCAACATTCTAAATATTTGTTGCATGTTTCTCATATTTATTGGTAATTTAATTGGTTAATTTCCAACCCTGGTGCACATGCGTTGTGCCATTATACTCATTTGCGTGATACAAGTTCAAATCTGGCCTGTGAAATCATGCTTTGTCATCTTTTTTCACTTATACACATCCTCTCATCCACCCAAAGGCCTCCAGTATAGAAGTGAAACAAGAGTGGATCCGGAACATCAGGGAAGTGATTCAGGAGAGAACAATCCACCTGAAGGGGGCGCTAAAGGAGCCCATACACCCTCCCAAAACCCCAGCCAGACAGCGTAGCATAAGCAAGAGGTATTTCACCTCATCCACCTGCTGTCTACATCCACCTAAAACATAGATTTTTTTTCTCTGCTCAGTTTCTTCTCTTGTCTGCATTGAGAGAATCAGTACATCTGTACTCACAAAGCTCTTGCTGCTAGGGTTTTATAATAGAGTGTGTACGTGTGTTGCAGTGGAAGTTATGTTATATTTATTTAATATTTATCTTTCAGGGAAACTACTGAGGACGCAGACAGTCAGGGTGATGCCAGCAGCCAGCCGGACACAATCTCCATCGCTTCCCGCACCTCCCAGAACACTGTAGACAGTGACAAGGTACAGCTACACTACACAAATCATCCACTATGACACTGTATTGCCATTTGGCTTGTTCAGCATCTTGTAGTGACAATTGTGACACCAGTGGACATACAGGTTTGACTGCGAGAATTATTAAAATTTTCCTCAAACATAAAGAAACCCCAGAAGCCTAAGGTTAAGTGCACTGGTATCAAAATGAAGTTCAAGAAGTTCAAGAAGAGAGTCAAACATAGAGAAATATGTCGAAAGCATGTCACCATGTTTGGGTGAGGGTTGGGTTTAAAATGTGTGAGTGTGTCTTTTAAAAATAATTTCTGTCAAATGGGAGCTACTCCACCTATGGAAAATATGATTGTCTCATACACACATACGTCTGTTTAGACAACACCAGCTCTTCTGTGGTGTGTGTGTGTGTGTGTGTGTGTGTGTGTGTGTGTGTGTGTGTGTGTGTGTGTGTGTGTGTGTGTGTGTGTTGACTCTAGAGTTTGTACATGGATATGTTTTTATATATTTTGGTGTTTTAACCAAGGCTGCATTTATCAAAAATATTATTTATATATATATATATATATATATATATATCTATCTATATATATATATATATATATATATATATATATTATGCATGCAATCTATTCCTGTGATGACAAAGCTGAATATTTAGCATCATTACTCCAGTCGTCAGTGTCACATGATCCTTCAGAATTCATTCTAATATGCTGATTTGGTGAAGAAACATTATTGATTATCAGAATTGAAAACCGATGTGCTGTTAAATATTTTGTGGAAACCATGATATATTTTTTCAGGATTATTTGTTGAATAGAAAGTACTGCATTTTTTTTTTTTTTTATAGAAACAGTATACATGTTTTTAATGTGACTTTTGATTTGTTTAATCGTCTTTGCTGAATATATAATAATTTATTTAAGATAAGATAAAGATATTCCCTTATGTGTTGTTTTGATGATGGTCTCCCCTGAAGATCCTTTCATTTGAGTGTGTATAAGTTCATTACTGACACTTAAATGTCTTGGCCAAATTTTTTGTGTGTGTGCAGGATGAGTTATTTTGCTTTCTTTCTTTCACCAACTTTCTTGCTCCGTTGTTTTTACTATATAACTTTCCCACTCGCTGATTCACTGTTATTCCCATCCAGTATGTCAATGTGCCACAAACTGTATCATTGCTCCTAATCTCTCCGTCTGTCATTTCTCTGTAATTTTATGATTATTTGTGCCTGCTCTTAACCTCAGGCCAGTCTCTCCGCTCTTTTTTTCATTCAACCATCTAATTACAGACAAAAAAAGCTTTCAAGAGTCAAGAGCAGCTCATGTTAACTAGAAACACATTTTCTAACACAGTCTCTTGCCAGATCAGTTGTTTTGCGGTGTTTATGTGGTTTAAGACACTGAATGTTACACACAAGATGGCAAATGTTGGTGGAAACTGCTAGCTCCAATCTGACTGGCTACTTAGGGATGGGTTTATTTGCAATAGTTTTATAGTAACATGAATGGCATCAACCTTTTAAAAGAAACGCCTTACTTAGACATCAGCAATTATAATAAGAAATGAGAAGTAAGTCTGACAGCTGGGATTGGCCACTTTATACATCAGTCCTCCTGTCTAAGTGAGCCATTGAACCAGACTTTATGCTAGTCAAAAAAATTTAACATTTACAGTGTATTTAGCCTAAATCACCTAACAAAGCAACTTATGCAAACCAAGCCATTAGTCACATAATTACACACATATTTTTCATGTCTTTTTCTTTCTTTCTCTCTCTCTCTCTCTCTTCTCTGTTAGTGGTCTGTCTCTTTGGAGTTATTGTACTGCTAGGCCCTTCTTATGTCATTGTGGTTTGAGGTTTGTGAGTTGGTGTGTAACCTATGTATGGCTGTGTCAGTGGGCATTCAAATATAAAACTATATATAGGATTCTCATATTTCCTATTTTTACAGACTAGACATGTCTCTGGGTAGTGCGGTTTGCTCGCTGCTGTCAGCATTTGTTCCAGAAGTTAGCTTAATTTGACAAAAACTCCATTTTAACGTCATCTTAAAATTATACATATATATATATATATATATATATATATATATATATATATATATATATATGAAGAATTCATAAGCAAACCAAATAATGTTTGTATGTTTTTATTCCAAAAAATGCAAATAAATAAATAAATAATTTCTAAATAGCCTTAAGGTTTAGTTTTGTTTAGTTAGTCTTTAAAAATGTGCATTATTTTTATATAAAAACTGTAGATGTCTGCAGGTGGTTTTGTGTGTGTGTGTGTGTGTGTGTGTGTGTGTGTCTGTCTGTCTGTATAGATATATTATGTTTGATTTAGAGTTGACACCTCAGTTATAGTGAGTAATGTTTCTTGTTTTCAAAAATGTATGAAATCTATGACCCTATGACTGTGTGTGTCTTTATCTCACAAGCACATGTGCATGCACACACACACACACACATCTTTCACATCAATCTTTGCTTGCCCAGTTTGAGGTGTTCTGTTCATTTCATTTTCCCTCCTCGCTCACTTTTCTTAGTTCTGTTGGAGTCTGTGTTTGTTTTCCTCCTCTTTCTCTCAGTCTCTCCCTCTCTCTCCCGTATGAGCCGAACCCTCTCAACACACCTCAGCTGTGAAGATCTATATGACAACACAATAATTATTCTCCATACTTTATAAAGAACGTGGAGCATGAGTTCAGTCACTAGCCCTGTGTGAGACTCTGGGAGTGAGCACTTTGGTTAGACTGTTTTCTACCAGATTTTCAGCCAATCAGAAGGCGGATCTGGATGGCAGACTGACTTCTGGTTGGTTAGATTGGTGGTACAGATAGAATCATGTCCAGGTGGAGGAGTCTCAAACTACCCAAGAGAACCAGACTTGTGAGTACAAATGCTTCTGATGGAGTTTTGGATATGATTGGATTGGCTTGTACTTTTTTATAAATGAATTATGTATTAGTGGTAGTTTTTAAGGGAGAGTGTGGCTTTGTTGTCTATTTTCATTATTGTTTGGGATAAATCATAATTGTATGGTTTATTTATGTTCAAGCAATATGTTTGTACATTGTCTCTCATATGTGTTAGTAGTACAGAGTGTTAGTACAACACCTATTTGAATTGCCTCTTTTAAAAATAAAAATGCTTCATTAGTTACACTGTTATACTATTGAAAAGTGTTTTAATAATGCTTTTTAGACAGTAGTGGTTATTTAATCAGCCCAACCAGTACCATCACCATCTAAATAAGTACTCTGTGATTTCCCCGTGGTCATTCTCAAATGATTTCAAGTGTCTCTGCTGACATTTGCACTTTAAATGTAGGAGTGTACTTGTGTGTTTGTGTGTGTGAGTGTTTTCTGTCCCCATAAGCATGAGCTCACATTTGGACTGTGTTTTTTGGGTTGCTCAGAAGGGAGTGGCTGTTCATATTCTACTTCATATGTTTGTTTGGCTAGTCAGATTTGTAAAGCTAAAACCTGTAAAATAAATAAAAAAATAAAAAAATATATATGTAACTGTATTCAAAGCCAAACAGTATTAGGAAGAAAATAATTTAATAATATTTTTCAAATTTTTTTGTAAATGTATTAATCATTTTAAATATATTGAAAGTATTTAATTATTGAAATATGTTTAAATATATATATTCAAAAATATGATACAATAGAAAGTATTATATATTACAAATATATATATATATATATATATATATATATATATATATATATATATATATATATATATATATATATATATATATATATATATATAATACAAATAAATATATAAATTAACATTTCTAAATATTTGAATGGATATTAACTTCTATTTACTACTATATTAACTACTGATTTACTAATCATATAATGTATTCATGATTGTAAATAATTTTATGATAGTCAAAGATATTAAATTGTTACCTATTAGTATTATTTTTATTATTAGGGACTTGGTGCAAAATACAGCATATATGCATGTCTTCTACTACTGCACATGTATGTTTATAAGTTACCAGTACATCTTGACTCCAGTCTGCATGACGTCTGTTGTGAAGAAAGGAAAAGCGTCAGCTAAATGTTCTCATATGGCACATATATAATCCTGGCTCATTCTCTATTGGTGATAATACTTTCCTCATGGCTGGGAGTTCTGTAAGTTTGGAATAGTCTGTTCCATATGGCGAAAATTCCTGTCCAGTTGTAAAGAATCAGGGAGGGAAAACACCCCGCGTTCCCTCGAGGAGGGCGTACCACCCTCCTCCAACCAGTCATTCAATCTCCTCCTCCTCTGCTTCGCTCTCCAGGGACCCTAGAGTTGTAAACCTAGTATTATAGCCTTTTGTATTAACATTGTAGCTTTGAGAGTAGAATTAATTACACACATAATTACAAACACGTACACAAACTCTCACAAATGCTGCAAAGACAATTAAAGGTCCCATTTTTCGTGCTTTTTTGAAGCTTTGATTGTGTTTACAGTGTGCAATATAACATGTGTTCATGTTTCGCGTGTAAAAAAACACAGTATTTTTCACACAATTGACCTGTTCATCTGTATACCGCTGTTTTCACGGTCATAAAAACGGGCTGATGACTTCCTTGTTCTATGAAGTCCCTCCTTCAGAAATACGTAACGAGCTCTGATTGTGCCAGTGGTTCCTGTGTTGTGATTCGACACCAGCTTAGCACACGCTGCCCTCCTGGAAACGCGATTGGGCTAGTTTTGGAGTAGTTTTGAGAAGCAAGTGGGCAGGAGCATGTGCTGGAGATGTACTTATAATCACAGGAGTGTTTTTACTGACGAGATGCGCATGAAAATCGCATTTGATTTTTTGCACAGCCCTAACATCTAGTTAACAAAGCTAAACAGCGTTGCCCTTTGTGTAATAAGTTACAGAAACTGTTAAACGCACCAACTTAAATAATAAAATACACTTACCAGTTGTGGTCCATAAACAACGCCTTCTCCAGACAAAGAGGGAACTGCTCCATCTTTCAGGAATAATCTTTGTGCGAATCCGGCATTAAACTGATTGAGATTGAGGAAGCTGTCCTCAGCAAAATGTGCTGCACATAGTTTTACATGTGGATTATAATTTTCGGGAACCGAGTTAAACATAAATTGTAACCATTAATCTCCAAGTACAGCGTCCCCGGGAAGCCCAAACAAAGGTGATTGGACTCCGAGATGAAAATAACAGCATTTCGACGACATGGCGACAAACACAAACGCAGCTCTTCCTCTTCTCCGTCGGAGCGCAACAAGACCACTCCCCCCCCCCCTGTTTTAGTATTCATGTGGGCGGAGGTTAGTCAAAAACTGTTTTAGTGACGTCATTACTGCAGGAACTATAGGGATGTAGTCCAAACGGGTTGTTCATTGTAGGCGAATTCTGTTAAATAAAATATCTCGCGTGGCATTGAACTTTGAGCTTTAGAATTTTACAGATATTATTTATACTCTAACAACAACATTATACACTAAACTAAAGTTTAAAACATGGGATCACGAAGAATGAGACCTTTAACACAGAAAAGAGAAACATTTGCGTACATAAACATACACACATTTAGACAGTAAAGGAAGCACATAGACATTTGTGGCACCTCCCACATGATTCAGTAGTTTTTAAATGAAGATGATCTAACCCAACTATTTGGGTGTTTTTGTATGTGCAATAAATAGGTCAGTTCAGTATGGTAAAAACAAAAATTACAAATATTGACTTCTAAAGCCACTTTGTATGGCTATTAAATGATTTACTCATCTGCCTTGTTATAAATTTTCTTCATTTGAAGACTTTTTTTTAAAGCAAAAAATTGTTTTTTTACTTAGTTGCAATAAGCACCTCAAGTTAATTCGATTTTTTTGATGATTGTATAATTGTAATTTATTAAATATATATATACACATATATTTTTTTTTCTTTTATTTTCTTTTTTTGCGGGGAGTAGACAATATAATATTGTTATGTCTGGAGAGTACTGTGGTACTACCACAGTAAATGTCCATGGTGTTGTCATGGCATTATCTCCAAGAAGTGTTTTGGTACTCTTTTGGTACTTTTTAAAAGTTGTACTTTGTTTATGAACACAGCTTCAGTGTTTAATACGGGAAGAAGGCGAGTTCTGTTTTATTTTCCAGCTGAATGTGTGTTTTGACCCTCAGAACATGGGCAGCTCAGACATGACTACATTCAGGGAACTGTCTGGGATGCTGGGTGCAGACACTCAACAGTAGAGTCTGAAGGTTTGATGTATTCAGGAAGGAGGTCAGAGATGGAGAGACCTCCATTGGAGAACAGCTGTTCAGACCTGCCTTTTCCTCACTTACTCATCCTGTCTTTAGCTCAGTTTTCTGTTTCAGTGGGTGTTTTTGATGAAGATTAGAACATGTTTCTGTGTGTCTGTAAATGTGTGTGTGAGGTGTTGAATTGATTTTCTGTCAGTGTAGGGTGAGTTTGTCTCTGGTGGTGATGTGTGTATTTGTTCAGTGAGCTGGTTTCTCTCTGCAGCCTGACCATCCTTTATTTCTCTCAGCCTGCCCTGTTCTTCCTTTCATTTTTGTATCCAGTTTTGTACTGTTCTAGTAAACCTTTTCTGCATGACATTTTTAGCACAAATGTGTTCAGATCTTCATCCAAATCATAAAATATAAATTATGCATTCACATGCACTGTGATGTATTTCCGGGTTGAACAGAATATTCTGTAGGAAATAATATAGGTTGGAATTTTATATCCACCAGGATTTGAATGTTTAAAAAAATATATATATATATACTGTATATATATATATATATATATATATATATATATATATAGATATATAGATAGATAGATAGATAGATATATAGATAGATAGATATAGATATATATAGATAAACCAGTTTCTCTTTTTTTCTCCGTAGCTGTCGGGTGGCTGTGAGCAGACTGTGGTTCTGCAGGACTTTGTTGCAGGATCAGTGGGTGAGTTGAGCATTCAGTCGGGTCAGACCGTCGAGCTGTTGGAGAGGTCTGGAGAGCGGCCCGGCTGGTGTCTGGTGCGGACCACCGAACACTCGCCCCCTCAGGAGGGTCTGGTTCCCAGCAGTACCCTGTCTGTGTCTCACTCTCGCAGTAGTGTCGACATGGACTGCTTTTTCCCACCCGGGAAAGGTTAGTCACACCCACACAAATGTTCGCTGATCACAAACACAGATCACGTTTCACTTTCATATAAATTTTTTGATACAGTACATTCTTTGTCATTTGCATCAAGATGTTTTTCATTTATTTGTGCTCATCCCTGTTTTGACTGATGCATTTATCCAAAGCAACTTACATTGCATTCAAGGTGTACATTCCATCCCCTGGGATTTGAATCCATGACTTTTAGAACCATGCTGTGCTGTTTAAGCTAATACTTTTATCCTGAGAATTAAGTCAGTTGCAAAACAATTACCGGTATCATAAAATAATGAAATGTTTTCTGTTTGTTGCTTGCAAAAATAATCATTTTGTCAGAAATAGTAGGTCATCAAACATAAAATTCTGTCATCTAAATTCTGATAATTGCTATTCTTGATAATTAATAATTAGTCATTAATAATTGATAAAGAAATATTTCGTCAAAAAGATTGAGAACCACTGATTTGTAGTATTTTCGACAGCCCCAGTTACTCACTATGTATATTGCATGCTAAATAAAGAGCATCTTTCACATTCTGTTCAATAGCAGGTTTCAAATAAATCATAATTTAGTATATAGAGACAAGAAATTTTCTTTTGAATGACTTATACCTTAAAGCTGTTGTACTGTACACGTGTCGACGGCTCTCTCGGAACAGCATGTGTTCTGGCTTCTTCCAGGGAGCCAGTTCTGCTCTCGCTGGGTGAGGTACAAATAGGGTTTGATCGTTAATTAACAGGGTGCTAGTGATGCTATGAAAGGCTTGCGTCCTGCTTTGATCCAGCTTGGGGGATTGGTGTATGTGTTTGGTGGGGCTTCAATCCTGGGACTCTCACAGGCTCATGAAATGTTTCACACAATATATATCCACACTGAATCCGTAAGGAAACATTTTAGTTTTCAATTCACCTTTCTATAACAGGGTCTTTTATTGTGGTAGGAGCTTTCAGGGGACAAAGTGATGTCCATAAGGGTGTAGCTTTGCTTTTTTGGGGGGGTCAGGGTGGTGTCAGTGTATGCATTTAAGGCCCCATACTGTCTGAAACGGAACACTCTGTATTGTAGTCCCTTTACTTCCTGTTATCTCCTTGCACTGCGCTTCCTGTATTTAGAGGAACACATTTCTAAACATCCCTACCACAACACCCCAACCTCCTAACTGTTCAGGCCTGGATCCAAGAATAGACAGAGGAAAGGGGGAGCTGGCCTACCTTTTCCAGGTAGGTTTCAAGAAAAATACATAAATAGAAGATGACGGGTCAAGATGACTTCTGAACTGTGCTGAGCTGCACTGTCACATTCATAGAGCTTTAACCTGGAATATTTCTCCAGTGATATCACTTAAAGAGTCTGCCATCTGTTCCCCCTCTCTTTTTATGCCTCTTCACACTTTTGTCTTTATATTTTGAGTAGGTGATAGTGGTGTGTGTGCTGCTCTGTATCTGATGCAACAGAGTGATAATAAACAGAAAGTGATGTATAGTAACATGGAACAGGGCTTTTTTTTCCAAGTACTGTTATTGGATCTTCGGTCCTCCTATTATTAGACAGTCATGTTGATGTTTTTGAAACTTAAATTTTAAAATGTTCCGCTGCTGGGTGTCACATAGTTAACCTGTACATTGTAGAAATAGAATTCCAAGTAGGCCAGATAGAACCTGAAACAAAATGATTCATACTATGGGCTGTCCAGATATTAAAATCTGTGCAACATGCAACACCTTTTCTAGACCTGGAAAGGTTAAATTAATAAAATATATAAAATCCTATTTTGTAATTAATATACATTTTCTAGTTATGCCTATATCCAGTGTATCAAATATTTCATCAGATAAAATTCTTAATCTTTATGAGTGGAAAAGTCATGTAAATTTGTTGGTTAAAGAGTGAGAGCTATGGCATGTTGCAACACTGATCTGCAACCGTAAACAAATAAATAACAAGTTTTTCCAGGGACATGTTCCGCTCTGTATTCTCACATTACTTCAGGTGTCATGTGAAAAACCTAAAGCAGTCCTGCCTATTGAATAGAGCCAGAATATATCTTTTCAAGTATAAACATTTAACATTATTGTAGGAAATGTCAGGTTGACCCTTAACCCTTATCTCTGGTTCTTATCGTGACTGTCTTTACTCACAAGAATGAGCCTTTTAGTGTGCATATCTTAGATGTGTGTGTGTGTGTGTGTGTGTGTTCTTGAAACCACTGAAGTGGGGATGAAGATCTTGTGATATAGACACACCCTCTAAAAATGGGCCACTGCAGCATGCAGACATAGCTGATTTCAGGATTCACACACACACATATACACAAACACCCACGTGAAATACACTCACCATAGTACTTTGTCTTTCTCTGTAACCATTTCAAAGCAGGGACTCCTGTTTCTCCAGTCTTGTGTGGAGAGAGATTTCTTTTTTTGCATACTGGTTTAGCAGATCTCAGTGTGAATTCAGTGAACCTTCCTGTATCCCTTTGAGTGTGTGTGTTTGTGTGTGTGTGTCCCCTGGCCCCTCCCCTATATTGTGAAGAGAAGCGCTGAACTTCCAGCAGAGCTTCAGTATTGAAGCGGAGTCCTTCACTTCCCATTCCGTCCTCCGTTTCTCCTCCTCTGTCTGTCACCTGACGCACATATGAGACAGTGAGCGAGCAGCATGCGGAGCGGGAGGTCGTGTTTCTCTTGTGGAGTTTGTCTCAGTTGGATTTTGGGAAAGATTCGCTGTTGTGGTGGGACAGGTGCGTAACTCAACACGCTGGAATGTACGCAGATGCATTCGCATGTGGGTCTGTTCGTGTTGCCAACTGTTCGGGTTAATGATTATGATTGAGTTTTGTGTGGTGGTGGAATTTCATGTGCATCTTTTCATCTGAACTCTGGTATTTAATGTAACGGTTCACTGATCGGAATCCTGGAGATCTCAGATGTGCCCAAGGGTGTTTTGTGTGACTCAGCTGATGGTTATTACAGACAACAGGGTTTGCTGTTAAATGCAAGATCATTGATCATTTTAGCAGTGTTGTCACTTTAGTGAGTTCTTTTGGAGGTTGACAAGCATTTACATTTTAAAAAGTGAAAATGTGCAGTTGTTGCATGCTTTCATTCAAAGTAAATAAGAGTGAATTTAGAGGATATATTTTATCAGTCCATGTGTTACCTAAGAATTGAACCCATGTCCTCGGTGTTGCTAGCGCCATGTTCCATGTGTAGCACTACAGAAACACCTTAAGGAGCTTTTTTTTTTACCATCTGACCCTTAAAATTGGCTTTCTCTGGTTCAACCTCATGTGGTCAGGTTGCAGTGTTATAATAAAAAATAATATTTTTGAAATGAATAAATCTATTAATTTAGCTGTTACCCTTTTTACTATCTTTCATGTCAACTGTTTTTTTTTTTTACTTTTGAAAGGATAATATCAATATGCTGTATCTGTCTGTGAATATGTATTGTGTGTGTGTGTGTGTGTGTGTGTGTGTGTATGTGTGTGTGTGTGTGTGTGTGTGTGTGAGCAATATACTGCTTCCTCAAGCTTCTCTGTTTTCCTGTAACCTAATTTCTCCATCAACAAACCAATGTGTCTGCTGTTCCCTCTGCTTTGAAGCTCAAATCAAGTTCCCTGCTCTGTTTGATCATCCCTTACCCATTTTTTCTTGAAGAATAACATGCTCTTTGAAGATTTGGCACATTTTGGTGACTCAGTGTGTGAATTAGTGTCAGGGGTCTTCAGTCTTTTTCAGGATAAGGACCTCTTGGTAGACAGATCAATTTCACAGGCTATAGTACCTTCTATAGTACACTTATTGACTGACGTGTACAGTTATTTATTAATCTTTGTTAATGTTAGTTAATGAAAATACAGACGTTCGTTGTTAGTTCATGCTCATTCACAGCTCATTAATGAATGTTAACAGGCACAACGTACTGCTGCTGACCCTAAAGAGAATATGTTTCCTGCATTTTCTACAGGACTTCTAGTCCTGTCTTGTTTTTGTTCTGGATAGAATGTTACTTTAGTAAATTGTGTACATGAGAATGGCTGACTGTTTTTTTTCAGATTGGTATCTCCTCTGATATTGTAGAGAGAAATTTAAATAAAGTAGCAGTATGAAGATGTCTGGAATGCTTGACAATGAGGTGCCTGTTTTAATGACAGCAGTGGAACTTGAGGAAATAAAGCATAACTCTAACAAAGGCGCTTTATCCCGGCACGTGGTCAGCGAGGATCCTTCCTGAGGCTGTCAGGACAAGCAGAGCGAGATCCAATTGGTGAATACCTTAGAGGGGTGTCGGCGGGGCAGTTTCAGGGGTGCATGGGAGTAAATGGCTCTTTCAAGGAGCGCATAACAAGGAAGTGACCTTTGTCGCATTCTCACCCCATAGGAAGTTATTTACGCAATGTCTGCGGTAACTCAGTATTGCAGTGTCTGAACCATACAGTCTATGGTCTGAACCAGCAGTGAGTTAATGATTACACTTCAGCGTGTTCATCTGGGCTCAGACTCTAACCATATTCTTGGTTATTTGTTACTTGCAGCAATGTCTATAGACAATGTTAATTAGCGCGGATTTTGACTCAGCCCTTTGCTCTTAACAAATATAAGACACAGTTACAGTAATACACATACAGTACTAGCAGCTGTTGGTACTGCTGGGTTCAAAAGCAGATAACATAACACTCATAATTTAGTTACTTTTTAACACTTACACAAATTCCTTTCAGAGAACTGGTGTCCTGGTTTGTAAAGTTGTCTCAGTTGTCTTTTTGAGGAAGAAATAGATTTTTTTTAAACATAAATAGGTATTAGATGTTTTAAAATGTATTACTATGATGGCGCAGCTGAATTTTCCGTCATTACTCTAATTTTCAGTGTCCTTCAGAAATGTTTTCAGTTCTTTTGTTTTGGTTTGTTTTTTAATGAATAACTGGATAGAAAGATTAATAAAAGTTTTAAAAGGACAGCATTTACTTGAAATAGAAATCCTTTGTAATCTTTAGTGTTAGAATTCTTCTCTGTCAGTGCTTATCAATTTAACGCATCCTTGCTAAATCAGAAGTATTAATTTCTAATATTTAAAAAAAAAATGACTGACACCAAAATTATTTACAGGCAACATATAGCCTATTCGTTGGGTTTTTAAAATGTTACGTTTGTCAAAATCACTGTGAAATTTGCATTATTTTTGTTGTTTAATTACCATGATTACTCTAGAAAAGGGATACCATACCATTAATTTACACATGTAATATTTATATTTACAGATCGTTAAATAAGATCCACATTACAAGATGCAGAACTAGGTCAACTACTTTTTTTTTTTGTATTCAAGGAGCCATAGCTCACCTATAGTTTGCCTATAGTTATGTATTTTTGATATCTTGGATACCAAGTGAAAGTATCTGGGTTTGCTTATTTAGCTAGTCGAACCATGAGTAGAAATCTAAACACAGACAAGTCTTATAAGCAACTCTATTACACCAGTCTCATGCTAACACACGTTATGTTGAAGTGTTATGTACTTGAGTATGATAGTTAAAAAGTTAAATATCTAGATATTTGATTTTACAATCTGAGGGAAAATTTAAATGTTTTTGCTTTGGTAAATTCCACATGCTGTGAACTCCACAGTACCTTGTTTGTGTACTTTCCCTTTGTTGGGATGTCCTGCTATGTGGAGTTTCAGAAAGCCTTTATGCTGAGATCAGGTCAAGCTGGTTTTTTCACTCTACAATTGCGTATAACCTATAGACCAGACAGCTGCTTTTCCTTCCACCTCACCAGAGAGGCTGATGTCCAACACATTGTGCTCGGGTTTCTTGGCTTTTTGCTGTTGGATTGGTTTCTGTGGGTTTTGGTGTTTCAACTGAAGTGATTTTTTCTTCAAAGGTCTGAGCTTGGAAAAGGACAATTTAAAGTTCTGTGTTATATGAACATTTTCTGAGGTTATGTTGTCATATAAATGTTTTGAGATTGTGTATTACATACCAGTTCTAAATTCTATGTTATGTTGGAATTTAATTGTTTGCTTTAATTGGTTGTCTGATCTTTCCAATGTAGGATTTCTTTATAATGAATACCACTATTTTTTTTTTAAAACCATATTACATTTTTCAAGGTTCTTTGCTTATTTAATTTTTTTAAATAACCTCAAAGAGAATTAAATAGAAAAAATATTATTTATAAAAATGTAAAAGTCTTAAAACTAAAACCTTGAAAACCTTTTTGTTATTTTATAAAATAAACAAAAAATTACTTGAAAATAAAATGTTGTATTTCAGCTAGTTCCCAACATTTCACTTTTTTTTATCTTGACTAAACTGAAAATAACAGTCTAAATAAATACAAATGAATCACTGTTACTACCATTGTAAGATTTCTTTATCTTTAAGTAATTTCTCTGTCTTTTTTGTTCAACAGAAAACTATCCTGTGATAAGTTCAGAGGTCAAATCTGAGTCTGCTGCATCGTTGCAGTCGCAGACATCGGTGACATCATTGCCAACCAGTTCTCCGGGACCTAAACGCACTGGAACTACAGGAAACACCTTAAAAAAATGGCTCACCAGCCCCGTACGACGTCTCAGCCACGGCAAGGGTGACAACACTAATTCCAAAAAACCCAACAACAAACAACGTAAACGAGACGGCCGGAAGAGTGTCGAATTGGGACAGGCACACCAAGACAGCACCGAAGAGGTACAACAATTAACCATTAACTATGTAGGAAACATGCTTGCATTAGATGGCAACATTTCAGCATTCCAGCATTGTGATAATAACTCAATTTGATAATAAACAATGTGTAGAAATGCATGCTCCTTTTAATCTGGGACTACACCCAAAATCACTTATTTCAGTCTGCTCAAGCATTTAAATGTAAAAGAGCTTCCTGTACAAATGCATGTTTGATGAGAAGTGTGCTTACTGTTGGAGGTTATGAATGATAGATTCCTTCCAGAACTTCAGTGGTGGGTTTTAATGAATCCATTGAAATGGGTGTGACGTTTTTTCTGTTTCTCCAAAGAGAGGAAGACGAGGAGTGAACAGCGGAGGAGAGGAGGAGGCTGAGGACGAACCACACACACCCCTGCCTCCCCCCATGGAGATCATCAAGGACCCCTCTGCTCAGGAGGAGGTGAAACACAGACTTTCTTTCATTTGTATTTTTGTTTTGCCCTTTTCCTTTTCCTTTTTTGACTCTGCATCCCTCATCCTGTTTGTTAAAGTGGTCATCAGATGCTACATGCACTTTTACAAGTAGTTTGAACTGAAATGTTTGTTGACAGTGTGTACACAACCACCCTTTAATGATATTTTTTTTTTATCTTTTTAAATCATTTCCCCTTTCTCAATTTGAGCCGATCTCATATGCCTGTTTTTGTGATGTCACACAGACAGGCCCCTCCCACAATAGTTTGATTGACAGTAGTGTTTCAGCACAGACTGGACTGGTGTCTTACCTTAGACCCGCCCTGAGTGACTGTCATCAGTCCACCATTGTTTCACCGCCGGAGCAGATGTAGACAAGAATGACTCTTAAGCGATTGAGATGTTCTGTTGTTTGGATGTAATAATAAACATAGCAGTTGTCGTTTACTCCAGAGATCTGAGCTGCTAAAGACGCAGTGGATTACGTTTTTTTCTGAAGAGAATGACATCGTCTCCACAGACATCGTATACTGTTTTTCACGAAACTTGCGTAATTACCCATTATACACTGTGATATAGCCTGGGTCGTTGGTCCGTTGGATCGGATTTCTTTCTCACTACAACCGAACCGCTCCAGAGTTCGTTTTCAATCGAGCCGAGCCCACCTTGTTCAGACGATCTCGGACTGATTGTTTTGGCGCGGAACTAAGCTAAGTGGGGAAATGAACCAGTTTCCGAAACAGCAGCCAGGTGTGAAAGCACCCTAAGTTTTTTTAATGAATCTTTGCAAATTGCCTTTCCTAATAATGTGCTAATTTGCAAGTTTCACAATCAATGTGGCTAAAGTAAACAGTCCCTCAGAGAGCAGCTCTGAAGAGAGGGGCGGGGTCAGCAGAGTTCGTAACATTTAAAGGAAAATGCTACAAAACGGCTTGCTATGAAAAGAGCTGTTTTTAACAGGGTAAAAAGGGTGTTTTTACACTACCATTGAGAAATTTTTACTTTTCATTAAGACCCTAAAGAATCATATCAACTTGTGGAAAATGGGCATCTGATGACCCTATTTAAGTTCATGAAAAAAAATGATGAAAATGTTGTCATCATTTACTCACCTTCATATTGTTCTAAACCAAGCATTCTCTGACTGTTTTATCAGTCAAACCCATTTGACCTAAATTATTAAGTACCACCTGAAATTTTAAGTTAATATTTCAATAATTCAACAGTAAATTTGCACATTCACAGTTCTCTGATATTCGTTAATGGCCACATGAGATGAAGGTAAACGAATAAAATATGTCATCTTGTTAGTAAGCGTTTTATTTTGAATGTGTTTAGTTCTAAAAAGTATTTATTTTAACGTTACATTTTTATTATTTTATTAATTATTAGCTTATCATCCATCAATTCACACTTCCTTCACATTCTTCAGACAACCAATGACGTTTTTTCAGATCTTTTAAGTAAATCATTTGATTCAGTTTGCCAAACCAGTTAGAATGTTCTGTTCAGTAAGTCAGGTTTGAAATGACATGAAGATGAGTAAATGATGACAACATTTTTAGCTATTGCTTAAACACCTTTTACCTATTGTTTCCCTTTCAGTTTTGAATCTTATTGCTCTATCTCTATCTCACTTTCAGACTCCAGAGCCCGGCTCTTTCCCAGTCTTGGGTAGCATCACACCATCTGATCAGACGCCCAGAGACCCAGAAACAGAGCAGAAGAACAAGGCCATGAGAGGGCGAATGTAAGCACCCATCTGAGTGTATGACGAGAAGAGAAACTGCTGAATTCAATTTAAGTTTATTTGTATAGAGCTTTTTACGATACAAATCATTGCAAAGCAACTTTACAGAAAATTAAGTTTCTACAATATTTAGATGTAGCTTGAATTCAACAACAAATAAATCTTCAAATCTTAGTATGCTAGTGTGTTTCAATATCTCTTGTATATCCCCTGTCCACAGGTTTGTGTTAAATGAAATGGTGCAGACAGAGAGGGACTATGTGAAGGATCTGGGTGTCATTGTGGAGGTATGTTATAGGTATATGTTTTCTGTATCACATTACAGATTTATAAAAGTTATTGGACAGAAATTAAACAGTGATCTGAAGAACGTAGAGTATAATGTGACATCAAACTTTTTTCTGTACTCCAGAGAATTATATACAGTGCAAAATGGTTAATTATAAGATTTTCCTGACCTCAGGTGCCACAAAGAACCATTAAGGAGCCTTTATTATGAAGTAGGGTTTCCAAATGTCTGTTTTCCTATTTTTTCCTAGGGCTTTATGAAAAGGATTGGGGAAAAAGGTGTTCCGGAGGACATGACGGGGAAAGATAAGATCGTATTCGGGAACATTCATCAAATCTACGACTGGCATAAAGAGTAAACCACATCTCTTTTTCATGCTGTCAGAAAAAGCTGTTGGAATTCAAATATTCTTAAAGTAAACTTAATGTTTGACTTGGAATTATTTTCACAGCTGGTCAAACACTAAGAACTTAATTTAATAAGGGCACTCAGTGCCTTTGAATGATTAGTAAAGTCGTGTTACTTAATAGGAACTAACAGAAAAAAAAAATTAACATTCTCATAAAAATTCCAAATGAATCATTTTTGCTGAGTGTGACATTCGCACAGCAAAAACAGATTTACGTATGCTACCGTTAAAAAGTTTGGGGTCAAACCTCAAAGAACCCTGAAAAATATGTAAAAAGCTTTCCACAAAAATATGAATACGCACAACAGTTTTCAACATTGATAATAATAAGGTTTTACATTTTAAATAGAATAGAACATATTTATATTCAATTGTTTTCATAAATATTTCACATTATTACTGTTTTACTGTTTTTTCAACAACATTAAAACAAATTACAGATCCCAGACTTTGGAATGGTGGTTTAGTGTATATTGACTTCACAATGCCATGCAGTCTTTCACCCACTTTTCATGCAACAGTTTGTCATTTTTGATACCATCAAAATAATCAGCATGCAAAACATGTACACACAATTTCCTGGTTGACATAAGCAACAGCACACTAAAGAAGGAAATGGACTGAATTTCAGATTGGAATCCAATTTGGTTCAGTTAAACAAAATGTTTTCTGTTCTTATTTTTAAAGGTTCTTCCTCTGTGAACTAGACAAATGTCTGCAGGACCAAGACAGACTGGCTGAGCTCTTTATCAAGCATGTGAGTTCAACAAAATTAACTGTGTGTGTGTGTGTGTGTGTGTGTGTGTGTGTGTGTGTGTGTGTGTGTGTGTGTGTGTGTGTGTTGTAGTAAATTAATTCTGTTGTATTTCTCTGTTATCCAGGAGAGAAGGTTACACATGTATGTCGTCTACTGTCAGAACAAGCCCTGCTCAGAGTTTGTCGTGGCTGAATATGATGCATTCTTCGAGGTGAGTGTTATTTGAGCAGCTCAGTTACATCTTCTCTAAAGTAAAGTGCTCTGTCTGATGATGTTGTTGGTATTTCTTTCAGGAGGTGCAGCAGGAGGTAAACTCCAGACTGTCCATCAGTGATTACCTGATTAAACCCATCCAGAGGATCACCAAATACCAGCTCCTGCTCAAGGTATTGGCTGCTGATTTACACAATGATTATACCATTACGATGTAATATTACAAACTGGAATACTGTGAAATACCAGTGTAATTTAAACTAATTTCTATTTTAATATATTTAAAAATTGTAATTTATTCCTGTGATGGCAAAGCTGAAGTTTCAGCATTCAGAAATCATTCTAGAATGCTGATTTGTTCAAGAAACATTTCTTATTATTATCAGTGTCAAAAACAGTTGTGCCGCTTAATGTTTTTGTGGAGACTGTGATGCATTTTTTTAATGTATACAAAGACAGCGTTTATCTGAAAAATAAATTTTTTTAACAATGTTAAAGTCTTTACTCAGTCCTTGCTGAATGAAAGCATTAAAGGGATAGGTCACCCAAAAATGAAAATTATCCCATGATTTACTTACCGTCAAGCCATCCTAGGTGTATATCACTTTCTTCTTTCAGATGAATCCAGTCGTCTGAGTTATATAAAAAAATATCCTGTCTCTTCCAAGCTTTATAATGGCAGTGAGTGTTTATATTTATTTTTTAATAGTCCAAAAGAAGTCCAATAAAGAGTATCCAATCCATTATAAAAAGTGTCCCACGCAGCTCTGAGGGGTGAAATAAAAGCCTCCTTACGCTACGCCTACATCCTACGTGCATGGAACAGTTAGCGGAAGCTAGAGATTAGTTTTTTTGTTTTATTATTCTTACAAAAAAACGCATCGATTCGCTACAGGAGGCCTTTATTTACCCCTTTTGACACTTTTTATGATGGATGGATATGCTTTATTGGACTTCTTTTGGACTATTGGAAAAAACACATTTTCACTGCCATTATAAAGCTTGGATTATATTTTTTAATAACTCTGATTGGATTCGTCTGAAAGCTAAACCTTAACCAAATCTAGAGAGAGAGAGAGAGAGAGAGAGAGAGAGAGAGAGAGAGAGAGAGAGAGAGTGATGCTTTATGTTCAGGTTATTCTCCTATTTTAAGTTTCTTTGTTTATTTGTTATTTGAAGGACTTTTTGAAGTACAGCACTAAAGCAGGTCTGGACTGTAAAGAGATAGAGGTAGGTCACTAAAGCAATTCTACACTGGACAGAATTATAAACGCAACACCTTTGTTTTTGCCCCCATTTTTCATGAGCTGAACTCAAAGATCTAAGACTTTTCTATGTACGCAAAAGGCCTATTTCTCTCAAATATTGTTCACAAATCTGTCTAAATCTGTGTTAGTGAGCACTTCTCCTTTGCCGAGTTAAGCCATCCACCTCATAGGTGTGGCATATCAAGATGCTGATTAGACAGCATGATTATTCCATAGGTGTGCCTTAGGCTGGCCACAATAAAAGGCTCTAAAACGTGTTTTATCACACAGCACATTGCCACAGATGTTGCAAGTTTTGAGGGAGCTTGCAATTGAGACCAGCCACCCAGACAGCTGCTGCAACCAGGGGCGCTGCACAAGATCCCCCCCCCCCCCCCCCCATGCTCATCTGCATGCTTGTCATCCTCATCGGGGTCTCGACCTGACTGCATTTTGTCATCGTTACTGACGTGAGTGGGCAAATGCTCACATTTGATGGCGTCTGGCACTTTGGACAGGTGTTCTCTTCACGGATGAATCACAGTTTTCACTGTACAGGGCAGATTGCAGACAGCGTGTATGGCGTCTTGTGAAAGAGCGGTTTGCTGATGTCAACGTTGTGGATCGAGTGGCCCGTGGTGGCGGTGGGGTTATGGTATGGGCAGGTGTATGTTATGGACAACGAACAGGTGCATTTTATTGATGGCATTTTGAATGCATAGAAATACCATGATGAGATCCTTAGGCCCATTGTTGTGACATTCATCCACGACCATCCCCTCATGTTGCAGCATGATAATGCACAGCCCCATGTTGCAAGAATCTGTATAGAATTCCTGGGAGCTGAAACCATCCAAGTTCTTGCATGGCAAGCATACTTACTGGACATGTAACCCATTGAGCATGTTTGGGATGCTCTGGATCAGCGTATATGACAGAATCTTCCCGTTGCTACCAATATCCAGCAACTTCGCGCAGCCATTGAAGAGGAGTGGATCAGCATTCCACAGGCAACAATCATCAACCTGATCAATTCAATGTGAACGAGATGCATGCACTGCGTGAGGCAAATGGTGGTCACACCAGATACTGACTGGTTTTCGGACCCCCCAATACAGTAAAACTGCATTTAGAGTGGCCTTTCATTGTGGCCAGCCTAGGGCACACCTGTGCAATAATCATGCTGTCTAATCAGCATCTTGATATGCCAGGTGGATATGTGAGATGGATGGATTATCTCGGCAAAAGAGAAGTGCTCACTAACGCAGATTTATACAGATTTTTCTTCACTCATGAAAAATGGGAGCAAAAACAAAGGTGTTGCATTTATAATTTTGTTCAGTATATATTAATAAATATAAATTCTATACACCACATACACTTCTATCTTCAGTGTCCTGTCATGTTTTGACATTGCTGGTCTTTAATTTCTGTCCTGCAGAAAGCAGTTGAGCTGATGTCCCTGGTGCCCAAACAATGTAATGACATGATGAATCTTGGACGACTGCAGGGCTACGAGGTAAACTCAGCTCTTTGAGGAACATACATTAAAATAAATTTTTATTTAATGTAACTATAATGTAAAGATTAAAACTCCATGATCACGGGAACCGGCGGACAATCAAATAAGGTTTTAATAATCAAAATAAAGACAAAACAGCACATCAGCCCCTCACGGAAGACTGACGCGCACAAATCAAAACCAAAACACAAACTAAAATCCAGGCCTGGGCCTCTCTCGTCCGTCAGTGTCGTCACTCTGGTTTTATATCCCTCCATCTCCTCCGTGGGACTCGAGACCGGTGGGTCGAGCAGGTGTCGCTCATTTCCAATCACTCCACTGGCCTCACTCCTGTTCCCACGGCTCTTGGCCCCGCCCCACTCGTCACATATAACTATTACAATTACAAATGTAGTCACAAAAGTAAGTTACATTTAGTTGACTGCCAGAAGCAGTAAGTGCCAATTTAAAATTATACTGACAGATAATTTCTCAAAGCAACATGACACATCTATTAGTTTAATAAGAGTTATATCATTATGCTAACACATTAGGTTTATACTGAAAGTGTAAAAGTTTAGCTTAAATTTGTCTTAACTGGAATGTTCACTAACAATGGACCAATTAGATGCAAGTTTGACATAATGGACTAACAAACTAATTAAATTCAAAATAGTTGACACTGAAAAATGCAGGTATTTTGTGTGTCAAGAGGGAAAGTCCTGAAAAATACACACGTACACACACCATTCTACAACCAAATCTGCTTTCAAATATTCAGGCAGTTAGTCTGACATGCAGTGCTGGAAAATCACATTTAATAGAAGTACATGACCTTGACTTTCTTGAAATATCAGGTGATGAAAAGGAGCAGATGTATTTATCAGTGCTTTGATGATTACTTAGGATTGCTTATGTTTGTTTGCACAGGGGAAGTTGACAGCTCAGGGAAAGTTATTGCAGCAGGACACGTTCTTTGTGACAGAGCAGGACTCTGGCGTTCTGTCCCGCAGTAAAGAGCGCAGAGTGTTCCTCTTCGAACAGATCGTCATCTTCAGTGAGCTGCTTCGGAAGGGCTCGTCAACACCAGGTTACCAGTTTAAAAAGAGCATTAAGGTACATTCAGCACAAGTTGATTCAAGTCTGGTAAAAAACGAAATACCCAACATGAAAAATAAAGTCTTATTTGTGTGTTGACCTGTGCAGGTGAGCTACCTGAGCATGGAGGAACATGTGGACAGCGACCCCTGTAAGTTTGTGCTGTCATGTCATGGCTCATCTGAACGACTGACACTACAGGCCGCTAACATCGACATCAAGAAAGAGTGGGTCCAAAGCATCCGAGAACTGCTGGACATGCAGATCAACTTCCTCACGGGTGAGCGCATTATGAAAGAGTTAAGGAATGTGGCAGTTGGTATCTTCAGCTGCTGGTTCATTCATAACCTGCTCCTCGTCTGTTTTTCATCAGCTCTCCAGAACCCTCAGAAAAGCCAAAAAAAAGAAAGTGGAGGTTCTTTGACGAGGCAGCTGTCCAATAGCAGCCGTTCCTCATCCTCTCATCCCTCCACCCCCCTCAAACCCAACACCGCCCCCAATGGAAGCCCCACACACAAGCCCAATAAGCATGTAGAGGAGGTGAGCATGATCCAAATGTTACATAAATGTCACATCAATTATTAACTAGGAATGTCAATCAGGTAACAATATTTTATACATTTTCTGGAGGAAAAAAAACATTATATAGGCTATAACAATTAATCAAATTTCTCACATATCAATAATTGCTGAAGTAAAGGCTGCAAGTGAAGATGAGACATTGACGAAAACATTGAATAGATAGATGTGGCTTTAGATGTTATGATTTACAGTTGTTATGATTATGATTGATAAAACTTAAAACAGTACTTCAAGCTTGGATTGCTCTGATTGTAGGTAAATTCCAATATGATGGTAGGAATCAAAGAAAAAAAAATTATTATGCTCACTAGGACAGCATTTATTTGATCAACAGTAAAAACAGTAATGCTGTGAAATGTTATTACAATTTAAAATAACTGTTTTACATTTTAATACAGTTCAAAATGCAATTCATTCCTGTGATGCAAAGCTAAATTATCAGCAGCCATTGCTCTAGTCTTCAGTGTTGAAAACAGTTGTGACAGCTGAAAAAGAGTTTAAAAGCCCTGCATCTAACTATTCTCACTAGACAGGAGACTAATTATATCAATAGCATTCTGTGCTTAAACAGCATTGTGTAATCCAACTAAATCAATTAGTTACCCAGAACATTTTAATTTAGCATCTCATCAAGGGCATATATATGTAATTAAACGTAATTGGTTCACACTACACTAGTCGCTGCAGTCTGTGCATGCATCTCCTTGCTGAACTGGATGTGTCTGCTGCAGTGCTGTGAAGTTCCAGTCTAATTGTGTTTGAGGGGAGGAGAGGTGCTGCTAGTTATTCTTAGTGGGGGGAATGGCCTAGTTTTCCAGCTCTGCCCCCGTGTCTCGTACCTGTTTCTTCTCTCTGCAGGGTCTCTTACTTCTGTTCTGGCTTTCTGTCTTTCTTGTTCTCTTTTTAGTCGCCGCAGTCTCTCTCTCTCTCTCTCTCTGATGAGCTTGTATCTTGGCCTTGGCACACCCTGCTTTTTTTCTGTGTCCCTAATCACACCGTCACTGAATATCAGACTGAAGGAGCTGCTTGTTACTTTTTATTTTTCAATGTCCAAGCTTTTCACCCAGCTATTTATTTATCATGCCAGCTCAAGGTTAACAGTGAGGAACCGTGTGAAGCTTTGTCCTGATTTGTAAGAAGTATTCGACCGTATGAAAAAAATCTCTAAATTACTATAATCTGTAAGAATAATTCAAATTAACAACTGATTTGAATATAGACAGATGTCTCTACTCCAATTAATTTTTAGTAATATAAACATTTAAGGTTTTTGTAATATGAACAGGCTAGATGTAATATTTTATTATCTATTATGTAATATTTATTTTAAACATAGATTAAATATTGAAGAACAGGTTAATTAGAACTAAAATGAATATGTAATATGCATGTTCAGCAAAATTCTCTTTCTAGAGCTAGATATGGACACTGGCATTTCTGAGGTAAATGTAAAGTATGTGACATTGTTTACATACTGTTTAATTGACATCTATTTCAGTTAAACCTGATTAAGAGATTACATTTCTGTAAATTGTACGGTATCTGTACATTTTACAACAATCTTTCACCACATTAAAGTGCGCCAAAACTGTATTGTTTGGATTTCATTATAAAATTGACAGAATTTGAAAGCTGAGACTTTGTCTCATATCAAAAGTAAGAGTACAAATCCTTTTGTGTATTATTATATTGGATGAGAGGTGGGCTACAAATAATGTTTAGTTAAGTTTTATTCGTGCATCAGCTGAAAACAGCACAGATAAAATATTTATTTTGGGGATTTAAGAACAAGTATTGGTTCATTTTAAAAGAAAATGGATTAAAAGTGATCTTTTCAACCCATGTATATTCTTTATCAGAATGTTTGGTCTCATGGTTTTTGTGTTTCCAGGAGTTGGATGAGGGGGAGTGTAACGGCCTGTCATTGGTGCTAGTGACGCAGCATTACAACGCTGTGAAGGAGGACGAGATCTGTGTGGTGGTTGGTGAGAAGGTACAGATCCTGGCGTCCAATCAGCAGAACATGTGCCTGGTTTACCGACCTGCAAACAGCCAATCGCCTGCTGCAGAGGGCTGGGTTCCGGGTCACGTGCTTTCTTCAACTCGGTAAAGCCATGCCCCCTCAACGCCTCGGAATAAACCACTACTCACATTTACCAGCCTACTCTCGGAAAGCATGCCAAGACATGCCACTCAACCTCCTGTTAAGCTACTGTTGGTCAGTCAGAACAGGAAGTCACAGCCCTTTCCCCTGCCACCATATAGTTGAGGATTAAAGATGCACGCTGCAAAAAAAAATGGTGCGATATCACCTCCCATAGTCAATATGGTCAAAAAATAAATGTAATAAAAGGAAGCTCAAGAAAATATATTATATTGCTAATAATGAAAAAAAGATTGTGTTGTATAGAGAGGAAACTAAGGTGAACTTGTCAGTGAATTACGTGTGGATGTGTATGGATGTTAACGTAGTCCTTTCTCATCAACATGCTCCATTACGCGCAACGGACTGTTTTTAAATGGGGCTCTCCCTTTTTCCCTGTCTGTCTATGCCAAGTCATTTGCACACTGTGTATATTTTCTTTTACTGAGATTTTATTTTTGGAAAGGTTTTTTTTTTTCTTTTTTTTTCCCTAAGTGTCTCAATTGTTTTTTGCATATATTAGTCGTTGCACATTAATTATTTTTCTTTAAGTTTTGTCAACCAGTTCAGTGTTCTGTACAAAGTATTCTGCACTTTTCCAACAAATAGTTGTGCAATATCACAACCGTCACAATGCTCATAACTGTACTTGTAACTAAAGATTTAAATGTATTATTCTGTATCATTTTAAATATGTATATACTATTTTTGCCATAATAGATACACAGCAGAGGAAAATCTTCCCTCTTTTCTTGTCAGGCTCAAGAAAAAAAAAAACTTACTAACCCTGGTAGTCTGCACTGCCTCCAAAACCTAAATAGGATATTCATTTTACATTCAACATCATCAGATTTAGTATGTAATAAGTTATCATCTGAATCATATCAGAACTCAGTCGATTAAAAATGGATGTTGTTGATTTCTGAAGAGTAGTCTCTGCTGTCAGCGTTCAGATCTCAGATATATGTGTAAATAAACATACAAAAATAATAAAATAATTCTAGCAGGTATTTCACTTGTTAAACTCTGGAATGTTGTTCATAATAAAGCTGACAATTTTTCATCTTGGAAAATATGCGTTCTGTATAATTTGAACATCTTTGCATCTATCATCATCCATTAACTATCTCAGCGAAAGTGTGCAATAACAGCAGGGTTAGTGAGATACTAACCCTGCTGTTATTGGACACTTTCGCTGAGGTATAAATTTAATGCTTAAGTAAGAACAAAGCATCAATGTCTACTATGGAATAATAACTGAAATCCTTTGTTTTAGTGTGATGCTGTATCCAAACCACTAGGTGTCAGTATGAGTCCGAGATGACTTTCATGTTGAGCAGTGCAACTGCTGAAATGCGATGGTAGATCCAAACCAGGTAAGATTGCTACCTACCTACATACAGCTTGAACCACAATAATAGCCTGCTACAATTCAGGCCTGCAAATATACATTTATGTAACTCTCTGTAAATCTGAGGGTTACATTTTTGGTTTTGATAACATTTAGACCAGTGGTTCCCAACCTTTTTCAACTCGCGGCCCACAAAACCAAACACATATGTTTGCGCAGCCCACTGCAAAAAAATTAACTGACCCCGCTATTGTTGGGTTAATAACTTAGCACTCAGAAGCTAGATTGTTAACTGTATTTATTGAATGAACTAGGGCTGTGCGATATGGACAAAAAAAAAAAAAAAAACGATTGCGATTTCTTTGATCAATTTAGAGATTTCGATTTTAATCACAATTTTGACACACACACAGATATGCTTTACAGTCATAAATGCATTCAGGATTATTTTGAAACATATTTCCAAAAGAAAACCAATTAGAGCTTTATTAAAAAGTTGTGAGGTCTCTAGAACAGACATAAGTCAAAATAATCGCTATAGTAATGGTGTAACAAAATAGACTTATGACAAAAAATATATTTACCGGTAAATAAATACATCCAGTGTCCAGGGACTTTTTTCTTTTTTGCCATGCATTGTTCATAAAGTTCATTAATTGTAGCGGTGCCTCAGGTGTTGAAATAGATTTCTTCTACATTACACAGGTTCACACATACTCCGCATGCAGCGTGTATACAGTATGTGCGGTGCAGAAGCAGTAGCGAGAGCGCATTAATGTAACGCGAAAGTACATTAAAATAATGCGTGAGCACGAATCTCTCCGCTCACAAGCAATTTCCTTTGCTCTGTCACAAAACCAAACATGCTTGCTCAGATACACGCTGCTCTCGCCCGGAGAGAGTGTGCGCACTTAAAACGTGTATCCTCTCACTTAAACTGCGTCCTGTGCACTCAACTCTCTCTATGCTCATGTGCTAGATATTAATTATTTTCGCACGTTTTTATTTCTAGCCTTTTATCGCGTGCAGTGTGAACGCTCTGATCCGAAAAAAGGCGCATCACAGACAGTGTGTGAACCTTGAGTTACGTAGGCATATGCCCAGTCTGTTCTATTCTCGCGCTAGGCCTGCTGCATACTGATTGGATCTGATAGCATACTGGGGGAGGTCATGGCTGTGGAAAATCGTACTATAAAGCCATTTAGAAATCGCGCACGCTCAAATCGTGATTTTATGACGATTTCGATTTATCGCACAGCCCTAGAATGAACTGGCAATGAACAGAAAATAACGAGCTGGCACCACTCAGCAAAACGGGAAAACCAGATCCAGGCAGAGCTCGGCAGCGGGAAGACAGTCAGTGGAGTAAGCAGTCAGGAGGGAACAGCTTGACAGCCATTTATGCATGTTTGAATTTGTTGTTCTGTAGCATATGCAGCAAAAATATAAATTGGTGGTTTATTACTTAGTTACAGTTTAATATTTATTTTTGTTATTTAATTATGTATATGAAAAGATGTTATTAGGTTATGACTTAGACATTTTTACATATACTAACAATATTATTATTTATTTTAATAGTAATTGGCAGCCCAACTGTGTACTATTATTGCACTGCAACTGAACCACTGAAATTGATCTTTATTGATAAGAACAGCTACAGTGTTATATTATCTGGATACAATTACAGTTCTTATTTTAAATTAATTTAAATTACTATATTTTCTGTTTCCATTTCAATTTGAGTTATTTCAGTACATCAAGGTATACAAAAATAAAAAAGAGAAATAAGAAAAGAGAAAAGCTGCCTTAGCAACTAACTGAAATGCAATAAGCTTTTGTCTCTTTTTTTCTTTTTTACATAAACTACCATTTCTAGTTCATTCTGTTTCTATTTAGACATTTAGTTAATTAGTTGCTTTTAGCCTGGCTCGAAACAAATAGCTAGGAAAGTGCAGATTTCCAAAGGATGTCCTTTGGTTAAAGTTTGAACAAATGCCATAACATCAATATAAAATTATATATAAAATATAAAATATTATATAGATAGATAGATAGATAGATAGATAGATAGATAGATAGATAGATAGATAGATAAAAACACAGTCAGAAAACATTTTGAAAGAACATACTTTCTGCTTGATCAGACACATGGCCATAGCAAATAGCAGGTTTTGTAAGCTGTAACTGCCACCAGCACATGAACAGAAGGTTTTCTTCTGTCTCTTCCAATCTGCTTTCCCTCCAGACTGTTAAAGAGCAATTCTTTAATAATGCAACCCAGGTGATTTGCACACTTCAGCTGTAAATCCCTCTAATAATATTTAAGCTCAATTGTGATTTATTTTAAAAGCTGGCCCACTTTTACCTCCTACCCTAAATTAACACAAGCAGCATTTCACAGAAACAGGTAGGGGCCACTAGGATGTTTAAGGCAAAATGATTTGAATTAATAGTACTGTTGGCTGGTTTCAAGCCCGAGGGATAAACTGCAGGTCAATGGGTTTGGAGGGAATGAGCAGGGTTCTGGTTTTGGGCTGTATAGATGGGGCTCCTTCCTCCGTTCTGACCTCATAATGCTGCATCAGCTGTGGGGTAGAAAGTGAAGGGTTAAATAAATGATAGCAAGAGAAATAAGGATAGTGAGGTAACAGAAGTTTAAACATCAGCTTCAAATAAGATATTAAGCGTGAAGTTTGGAAACACGTGACTAAATGTATTTCTGATAAAACAGACTAAAATCTTCAACAACGACAACAAAAATCCATAAAACTTTTTGGTTTCTTTAAAGTTAAAGAAATCTAGTATTAGAGACAAATCAACATTTTGCCAAAATGAATTTCTTTATCAAATCTAAATTGTCATAGTTTTAAATATTACATTTCATTTGTGTAAATTTATTCACTAGTACATAACTCCCATACTTTCATTTTGTGATATTTTATATTTTTTGATGACTTTTATTCTGTGTAAATGTGTGAAATATTAATAATAAAGAATGAGTAGGAGTGTCCATACTTTTGACTAGGACTAGGCAGATATTTAATTATGTGTTTCTACTCTAATTCATAAAAAAAAAAAAAAAAATAAGAAAATTAATGGTGGCTGTTATAAAAACTAGTTTTGATGTAAAATTTATTCAAATATGCAATAAATAAGACAGTACTACGCATTACTACGCACTATGTAATAAAGTGCATATATTTAACAAGATTCTGCTCTTTAGAGTAATTATTACAACGTAGTAATAGTAATTATTAGAGTTAGAGTCTAGGTAAATATTGAGCTTAGGACGTTGAATGGTTTTCCTGAGATAAATGTCATGTTACATGGTATTGCTTAGATTGACGTCTTTCCACTGTTGAAACACTGATTGAGCAATTATGTGAAACATGATACATTTTAGTGAGTTGTACTGTATCTTTCAGCATACTGTACCTTCTGGATCTCATTCATGTTTATTTACTACTAAAACTAGTACTAAAGAGGATTAATTGAATAAATTGACTTTTTCTTATAAGCTTATTGTGATTATTGGATGGTAGGTGCGCTACAAATAATGTTTAGTGAAGTACTGTTCACACATAGACTGAAAGATCGATTTTGAAATCTGGGGATCAAAATGTCAATTGATTAAAAATGACTAATCAATATTGTCACCCAGGAAAATAATGTGAGAATGATTTTTTTTTTTTTCCTTGATTTCGTTCTTGGTCTAACAGAATATTTTTACTGGGTGTGAAACTGAACTTGCAGATAGTGTGGAAGCGTCACACTTACTCTACTTAAGGCAAAGTACATCTCCAGCTCTGCGACCCTCTTCCCCACACAGGCCCGAACACCAACCCCAAACGGGATAGAACTGTAGGGGTGATGCTGAGAGCGAGACGGGCTGTCTCTCAACCAGCGGTCTGGAACAAAATGCTCAGGTTCAGGGAAATTCCTCTCATCGTGACTAACAGCGTAGTGACAGAGATGGAACTGTGTCTATGAAGAGAGAGTGAAAACTGGAAGTTAGGCTAATAGATGTTTAATTACTTTATTAGATGTGTCTTTGTGGTTACCTTCTTAGGGAACCAATAATTATCCACAATTATTTCCGAATCCACAGTCAGGCGTCCGTTACCAGAAACAACAGGATACATCCTATGATTACAAAGTTTATTTCAGTTTATCATGAACTTCTAAAGTGCAGTCAAAGGTACCAAAGAAAAAGATCTCGAAATATGTTAACCCTGAGTCTCAATACGCAGTGGATCCTTTTTATAAGTAATTTTTTAAATATGTGTTTCAAAATAATGGTTAGGATGTTAACTGTCACAGATTGAACTGCTCAGAAAGAAGAACCGTTTTTTTAATTTTGCTATTGGTTCAAATGGGAAGACGACAAAAATAACCACTTGTTTATTCCATTCACCACTACAGACGTTTACCCAACTTTGACTTCCACTTCTACGAAAACCCCGGAGATGTGAAACGGTTTATTATTGACGTTGGCTGATAAGGTTTTCTCTTTATCTTCTTTGTCAGAATTGGGAATTTTTAATAAGACATTAAGACTGTTAAAGTACTATCTTTTGCGATTTCAGCTACAAACCACAGCAAATCCAAAACAGAACAGAAGTTCACTGCATGTTCATTGTTTATCCAGAAGAAATCCGCATGTTTAATCTCTGTAGAGCTCATCATTGATGTGCGCTGGACTGTTTAAATAAGGAATGAGCAAGTGTTGTTCTGCACAACCTAAAAGTAGTGAAGTTTGGCTACTCCTGCATGATGTGGGAAACCCTTTTCAAGATACAATAGCACTGTTTTCCCTGATTTCCTTCACCTGAGAGTTTCTTTGATGACAGCCTTCATGTAGGGCATCCTTGTCAGGTGTTCTGTGGTCGGCAGCTCTTTATTGGGACACACAGATGTGATCTCATTATAGAGGCGGTTCTGGACTTCTGCATCACGTGCAAGGTGGTACAAGGTCCACGATAATGTGTTGGACGTCTTTCAAGGACAAAGAAAATAGAAAGACTGTCAGATGTCTTATTTGAAAATGCATTTACAGATCTCAGCTAATGTCATCATACAGACACTTGATTGGCAAAATTAACAGGTTAAATAGGAAACAGGTTAAGATATTAGCAAAAATGCTGAATGGCAGGTCATCGACCTTGTGTGTTGCTAAATGTGGGACGCATTGACCGACCCTAAGAGACCTTGACAGACTTTTACACAGAGATTAGGAACATAGTACAGCATGTTAAAGGTTATTATAGCTTCAGTTAGGGATGGATCAGCACGTTCTGTCTGTGAAACAATATTGATGGGTCAGAAAATGAAAGGTTGTGTTTGCAGATGCCACTTGTTGCAATAGCATTTTATAATGCAATACAATCGCATCCATTTTTAGTTATGACTCCAGTGGCCAAAAGTGACCAAATCATTTTTGGGGTCATTGTGTATATATGTAGTCTATTTATTAGTAAAATATCTGTTCACATCTGTACACATGAAGACAAGCTTTTGGACATTAGAATTTTAGCAGAGAGAAATTTTGGTCGTCATCATTCCATTTTTATAAAGGTGCGTCAAATTAAAAACTGAAATATGTTTGAGCAAGGTTAGTGGTTCTAAGGGTTCAATGGTTTCAAATTGATTGAATGTGTAAACTGGCAAGACAAAACCAATGCAAATTATAAATTTTCACTTTATGAGTGTTACATTTTCCAGTGAATCTACGAATCACATGCATTCCGAACCACGGGACTTGGTCCATATCTGTTTGTATCATTAAAAAATTGTTTAAAAAAATTAATTTGCGCATTTTCTCTCATGTTACTTCCTTTCACAGAAACTGAATTTCTCTCGTTTTCTGCAGGTACATTTAGAAAACACCCACTTGTCAAAACAACTGAACCAGTCGTGCAGGATATTGTTCATGGAATATGTTTAATTTCTGACTAACAGCAAATCATATAGCTTGACCTACTTCCTCTTTGACTGTTTCAGGTGAAAGCAAACAAGTTCTTACCGTATCCACACCTCCCAGCAGAAGTTCAGTCAGGCTGATGTACACCTCTCCTAAACTGAGTTTATTGCAGGACAACAGGTAGGTGAGGTACATGCCCTCCACCTGCTCTCCACGCTCAGCCTGATCATGTATCTGCTTCACCTTCCTATCAATCAGATGCCGGGCTGGACAAAAGTACAAGACACAGATAGAAAGGACAATCAGTTATACTGATGATGTTTCACAACCAGATTTATAGCCAGCAACTCTATAAAGTTTCAGGCACCTGAAAAGTCAGCTTTGCCATCACAGGAATAAATAGCATTTTAAAATATATTAAAATAGAAAATGTTTTTCAATTGCAATAATATTTCAAAATTTTACTGTTTTACTTGTTTATCAAATAAATGTTGCTTTAGGAAGCATAATAGTAATTATTCAAAAATAATTAAATGAGTGTGCACAATTAAATATTGGCCAATATAAATACGATAACGACAAACAATCAAAAAATCACTAATATCCAATATGGTAATGATATATTGTGCGCCCTTAAAGAAAACACTGAACTTTGGCATACCTACGTCATACAAGTCATCCCACGCCTGGACAAACCGTTTCCAGAACGGGAAGATGTGACGAGTCCAGCGTGGAAAAAAAAGAACCGTCTCTGACAGCGCTAACATATCATTAACGGCAGATATGAACCGCAGGGTGTCTGTGGTAATTTCCTCCTGTAAACAGCCTAACCTTGTTTCAAACAGGATCGAGGAGATTCCTGAACAGTGGGAAAGCAAAACCACAGTCAAAATAAATCTACCAGACAATCTACAAAAGAGTATGTATCTGTTCAAACATCACTGTGAATAGCTCCAAGATATTGTAACCATTCTGCATCCATACACACCCTCAAAGCCAAATTTGTAGAGCTCAGAGGTGAGGTCATTGACGGTGGCCTGGTCTTGACTGCGCAGACGCAGGCGTTCCACACGCTGCAGGAGATCAGACACAACTTCGTGAATGATAGGTGCATATGCTGCTGCTTCCTTCAGTTTAAGCATTTTAGGGTTCAGAGCACTGCGGATGCGATACCACTCAGGGCCTGTACTGAAAACCGCAGAAAAAAAGAGACTAAATTGGTGATTTTATCAAAAATAGGCATTAGCATCCAAATGTTTGGTGTCGGTATGATTTTTTTAAGTTTTCAAATGAAGTCTCTTACTCTCACCAAGGCTGTATTTACCTGAACGTGTGGAGGAAATGTTATTTTTATCTGAAATATTAATATTATTATTAGTATAATTTGCTTCACTGTACTAAAGAATGTTCTTTAGACTCTTTCTGAGTGCTTCAGTATGCTTGAGTTTTCGATGAGCTGAGAGACAACAGTTAATACATCAACTAATGGAACCTCAAAGGGTAACTAAACCCTAAACCAACTTTTTTTAGTTAATGATCTGTAAGAATGGGTCTTTATTAGTGCTGTTCATTGATTCAAGTAACTTTTTTGACATTTTAATATAAAGGGCCCTATCTTGCACCCAGCGCAATTGACTTTGTACACCGACGCATGTGTCATTCCTATTTTGCACCCGGGCAAAGCGCGCTTTTCCCTTCACAGAAGCACGTCGCTAAACTAGGGAATGAACTTGCGCTCCCTGGGCGGTTCAGCGCAAGAAAGGAGGCGTGTTCCGGTGCAAACGTTCCTTCATGCTATTTTGCAGGTTTAGAAAACAATTGCGCCACTAACCAAGAAAAAATAGTTTAAAGTCAGTGGCGCGTTGCGCATGTTATTCATATTCTATTTTAAGGGCGCATGCTTGGCCATAATCAATGTAGCGTGTGCACAACGCGCACGATTCTCTCATCTACACAGAAGCAGCAGTTATCATTTTTGCAAATCATACATTATTACGATAGATAGATAGATAGATAGATAGATAGATAGATAGATAGATAGATAGACAATTTATTATAAAAGCATACATCTAGCTTACACATTTACCCAAATTATAATACGCCTTTTTAACCGAAGTTATTTTGGGTGGGTTTCTCCATCCCCAACGTCCCTGACGAGGGCGTTGCTCTCCTTGGCTGTGAACCGCTCCTGGCGGGCGTCTGGCAAATCCGCCGTTATAATAGGAATCCGCTTTAGAACAAGCGCGCCTGCTCTTAAAGGGAATGTGAGATGATGCTCTGATTGGTTTATTTCACGTAACGCCCAAACCACACCTATGAATAATGAAGCTACTTCAGACCAACCCATTTTAGATTTGCGCCTGGCGCAAGAGCCGTTTATCCCACCGGGAAAATAGCAACAGCGCCGAGACCCGCCCACAAAGTTACTTGCGCTTTGCGCTTTGACACTTGCGTTTCAGATCGTTAAAATAGGGCCCAAAGTGTTTTAATTCTACAATATATGGTGTAAAAACGTCTGAGTGCTGCCCTCTTCAGGTTGAACGGTGGCTACTGCAGTTGAAAACCACCTGGTTCCGTCAAAATCACTGTATTCAAGTTTATTTGTATAGCGCTTTTTACAATACAAATCGTTACAAAGCAACTTTGTAGTGAGTTAGGAGTTGGAATTGCGAGTATTGAAAACGACCAGGATAGACTATTATAGCATCTATTTAGCATAGCATTCATATAGTTATTTAGATTATTTTGTGTAGCCTATGTAGTTAATTAGCATAGTTGTTAGTGTAACGTTAGTATTGTTAGCATAGTTAGTTAGTAGCATAGAATTGCATCAGTTAGGATAGCTTCAAGTTAGCGTAGATTTATCTGTATTTAGTACAGTGGTCAGGATGGTATGTAGGTGTAGTGTTGCTGGTTGCAACAGCACTGCTGGACTGCATGGTTTTCCTGCAGACTTGAAAATTAGGCAACAGTGGTTGCATGCACTTGGCCTGGAAGACCGCGAGTTCCCGCCTAGAGCTAGTGAGTGCAAACTGCATTTTACGCAGGATTGCTTCTCCAACTCAATGGAGGTGGAAATGGGCTTCTCAACACAACTCGCGCTGAAAAGCGATTCAATGCCTTACTTAGAGACTGGCCCCATTCTCTCTTGCACGTCTGCTTTGCTAGCATCGTTGGATGCCGATCTCGATGCGGGAAGACCGCAGTTTGAGCCAGTGGCTCGAATAAGGCTCTGGCCCTGGCCCTGTGTCCACAGACATCCTGACATCCTCCACTTCAGGTGAAGGTGGGGAAGAAAAGTCCTCTACTTCAAATGAAACGCTCTGTTGCAAAGCTACTTGTGTCACTATAGTCACTCTCCATTTTATCGACTCTGACAGCAGCTGTCAATTAATCCTTCACTGCGGATCTCAGGTTCACGTCCCACCCGCTCAGCCCCGCCCTCGGTTCATCCCCACTATCTCCACTTTGCTCTGCCCACTTTTCAGCATTTTTCAAATATTTCCAGTGGGTGGAGTCAGGCTCTGACCAGGGATTTAGTTACACTTTAAATGGGTCAACAGATTCCCATTTTTCCACAAGTTGATATGATTCTTTAGGGTCTTAATGAAAATTCTGTAACATAGTTTGGTTAAAATCTCTCAATGGTAGCGTAAAAAACACCTTTTTTACCCTGTCAAAAACAGCTCTTTTCAGAGCATGCCGTTTTGTAGCATTTTCCTTTAAATGTAAATGAGCTCTTTTGACTCTGCCCCTCTCTTCAGAGCTGCTCTCTGAGGGACTGTTTACTTTAGCCACATTTATCGTGAAACTTGCAAATTAGCACATTATTAGGAAAGGCGGTTTGGAAAGATTCATTAAAAAACCTTAAACTTTCTTCTGTTGAGGAAGCTGGATCACGAATAACTTGTGCGAATATAGATGCATTTAGGTAGATTGGGGACGCATTCCCTTCAAAAACAAACGTAATCCACTGTGTCTACAGTGGTTTAGATGTCGGGAGTAAATGACGACTGCTATGTTCATTATTACTTCATCAACAGAACACCTCAATCACTTAAGATTCATTCTTGTCTACATCTGCTCAGGTGGTGAAACAATGGTGGACTGATAAAAGTCACTCAGGGTGGGTCTAACGCCTGTTTCACACATACTCCGTCTGCAGTGTGTATGCGTTGTGTATTTTTTTGCGCACCCATGTTAACGGATTCCAGCGTTCACAATGCACGCAGTTGCATTCCAGTGCAGCGATCGTTTACGTACCGAGTCTATTTTTGCTGTGCTGCATGTGCTGAATTAAAGTGACAGCGCATTGTTCACGGTAAAAATTAACATGGATCGACACGGAAATGCAGTCATTTCACAATAAATGTATACAATTAAACCTACTGTGTTTCACAGTCAACACATATGTAGCAGAAATGACTCGAACCAGACAAATTAAAGAGTCGATCAGGGCTGTGGCTGAAACACGAGCTGAATTCCTCAGTAAGGCAACAGGAAGTCATAAAACATTCTGTGCCACAAGTCCCAAGCAAGATAACCAACCAACCAACCAACGCTTTCACGGAACAGCTTTTAACATTAACACCACTAGAACAATTATTGACAATTTCAATTCGGAGAAGAAATTTGGTGTCAAATTTGTTGTTCGTAATGGAAATGCAACGCTGGACATCACATGTAAACCCATGAGAGTTAAACACTTCCATTGACTTCCCCCCCATCTAGCAGAACCAGACTGAAATTCCTGGGGGGGGGGGCTTTGAACCACTGGTCTCCACAGAAGTCTTTGTCAAGAGAATGGCAAAGAAACTGTCTTTTGTACATATATATGGACCAGAATGAACTCAAAAAGACTTATAAATGAATCAGTCCATCGCTTCACTCCATATTCATTTATGTGTAACCCACACATTTGACTATCATGTTATAATCACTTATTGTGTATGTCTTTTAATAACTATGGGATAGCTTAAGGATACATAGTCATGTCTAGTATCTACGTAATCGAATCTGCTTGCTTGAATTAGTCCAGACAATCAATTATTTGTCAAATATATCATAATCTGGTTATAGGAATCATGTCCAAAATTAGACCCTGCAAGAGCGGGAAAATTCGGACCACATGCTTGGTAAGACAACATATGATTTATGATACCCCCGAGCCAAGACAATATCTGATTGGTCAAGACAACATTTGAGGTGTGGCCAACAGGCCAGTTTAAATACTCAGGACACCATAAAATCTTGCTTTTAGTCTCTAGCTATGCTTCTGCTATTAGTCATGTCTGTTTTTAGTCTCTAGCTATGCTTCTGCTATTAGTCATGTCTGCTTTTAGTCTCTAGCTATGCTTCTGCTATTAGTCATGTCTGTTTTTTTTAGTCTCTAGCGTT
Organism: Carassius carassius; assembly: GCF_963082965.1. Lineage (NCBI taxonomy): Eukaryota > Metazoa > Chordata > Actinopteri > Cypriniformes > Cyprinidae > Carassius > Carassius carassius. Next base: position 29,229,909 of record NC_081764.1, on the reverse strand, counting down.
TAGCTTCTGCTATCAGTCATGCCTGCTTTTAGCTTTGCTTCTTAGCTTTAGCTTTTAGCCATGCTGTTTGTCATCACTGTTCTTTGAGCGCGGTTCCAGCGTGCTTCAGCCTGCACGCCTGTTGCTACTTAGCCACGATGAGAAGAAACACCACCTATAGTCTCGTCAAACTTTACTTCTTTTCTTTTCCGTTTGAGAGTTTCGTATTCTGAGTTAAGTTTTGTAACAACGCCTGACCTCGGGTGCCCATTCAACTTCAACCAGCCACACAACTCCATCTTCAGCCAACGTCCAACCAAGGGCTTCCCAAGACATCACTTCAACGACTACTGAACTTCCAGCCAATCAGCGACAACTTTACACAGGCAATGTACCTTCAGACATTTGTGCTGGTGTATCTAATATAATTTTAACCTCATTGAGGAACTCAATGCGAGGGTTAATTAAGTGATTGATGGTTGTTCATGTTTATGCAATTTAACGTATTGCTGTAAACTTGGGATTCCACATTTCCATTCTCTTAAACTCATCTTTCCCTAACTTTCGATCTTCCTGCAACTTGTGTGAATGTGTGCGTGCGTGCGTTTGTGTGTTAGATTAGTTTATATGTCTTAGATTTATCTAATAAAGCCTTATTCATATTGAAAAGAAAAGTATCTTGTGTTTTGTGCTTACAAGTTAATGTCTTAAACTGCCGATCTTGTTACTGTGCTAATTGATAGTGTTTTCACTATAGTTTGGATATTAATATCCAGCGCAGATTTGATGTTAAACGGCTCGTTCACTGAATCGCAGGGCGTCTAAGTGATCAGCCGTGAAACAGTGATTCTGTTCAAATTCCCTTTCTGTTCAAAATCTTAAATGATTCCCTTTGAGCTAAATTGACCTGTTTCCCTTACACATGGCTTTTTAGCTAGGTTTAAAACAAGAAAAATAGCACCTTTAGGTAAACAAGGCAACATAATATATGCACTTTTACGGAGGCAGAAAATAAAGTTCTTTAAGACCCACGGGATTGCTTGTAATAATGATTTAAAAGCAAAAGGCACAAAAGTTGACTGTTTCTGTCAGTGATGCGTAGTAAAAAAGACCTTGCACGGTTGCAAAACTCTATCTTTTATTATTCCCGAAAAGTGATGATTTTCTTCTTTTGAACACATGGGACAGAAGCAGTGCTTTATTCCCAATTTTGGATTGGGAATTCAACTTAAAATACTGCTTAAAAGCAAAAGGCACAAGAGTCAAGTGTTTCTGTCAGTGGTGCGTTTTAAGTTTAAATGTTTGTGATAGCCTAATGAGAAAAGTAGGCTAAATGTTATATTTAAATGTTTTGCCGCTTGCTTGGGCAACTTATTATACAAGCCTAGATGTCAAATGCATAAATAATACGTTGTTTATATTTGAGTTTAAACTAATGTCTATGAAAGGGTGTTACTGTACTGTGATAAAATAGTATCACAATTCTTAATTTTTATTTTTATTTTCACATGATTTGAAATCCAAATAATGAACAAAATTGTGTGTTTTTGGCCTAAACAGCCGCGGATCAGTAGCGGACTGCAAACGCGTCCTGTGTGAAAGCACAATGAGTCTGTGCTGCTTCTGCTCCACAAACGTAACGCACACGGACTGCATACGCACTGCAGACGGAGTATGTGTGAAACAGGTGTAAGGTAAGATGCCAGTCCAGTCCAGTCAGTTACACTAAAGGTAAAAAAACATATCAGTATATTATACTACAAAATGACAATCATTCAATCAAACTAAAATTCTGTTAACCTTGAGATCCACCATTCAAAAAGAAAGATTTTCAGGGAATAATCTTACGTTTGTACTGTTTGGCACACAGAGCTGTTATATTGCTTTGTTAATGTGGTGTAAAGATTCACTGAGGCTGCTTTTATCATACTTTTATGATGTTGTTATTGATTGATTTATTTATTTTGCATACTCTTGAAGATTGAAAGCTCTGGTCTCTTTCTGTGTAACACTGACAAAAAAAAGTCATACAGGTTTGGCATGACAGACCTTGTGAAGGAGGGAAGTGCTTACTCTACATGAAGACCATACGCCTGTCCTCTCATGTCTCTGTATTCTTTCCAGTGAGGCAGATCAGTCCGCACTGGATAACGGCCCTCCTGTCGGATCACCTGTGCAATCAGTTCAGCCGTCGCCACATTTACCACATCAAACGGCCCAAAGCGGGACCGCCAGATCGGACCATACAGGCGCTTATGCTCCACCTGCACAATAGAGATGAGATGAAAAAAAGTCATTGTGTGTGTATTGCCAATTACAATAAAGAAAATAAAGGGACTCTCCTCCCTGGAGTAACCTACAGTTAAATATGAGTTGTGTGATTGTGTTAAATGTTTGAATATCAACTCCTAATTTAGAATGAACCTCTCAATTTTCATTAAATCAATCTCAGTTTGTCTTTCAAAGATTGCCTAAACTCTTATAAGACTTTGGAACGACATAAGGCTAAGTAAATGACTACAGAATTAAAATTACTGGGAGAATTAACCCTTTAAAAAAGTGATTTATAAATCATTAGCAGCACCAAATGGAAATTAGTTTCACAAACACACCCCATCTTCTTATGGGTGGACAAACTGCCGTAAATAACACCATTAGTCAAACCAGAACTTGGCATGTCAAGTCCTTTAAACAAAAAAAAGTGCTATTATGACAGAACAGCCTCCAAGTTTTCTGACTGGCCAAATTGTGTGGGCCATATTCAAATTCCTTTTGTTGTTAACAGAGTGACACAGAGAGAGAAAAAATGTCACCCCTCTAGTAAATGTGCTCAGACATCTGACCTACATAGATCTACATAAACAAACATAAATATGGCAAGACGTTTTAACCTTTATTACCAAAAGCTAACTACCAATTTTATGTTACTAGTTACTACCCTTTTTATTTCCTACAAAGTAATGCCTTTATACCTGACATTAACTATAGTTTTTAGTATATATCCCTGCTTTCCTAGAAGTAATACACATTAGTATGAATTTATTAGACACCGGTTTGCATCATAAATTTTATTAACGTTTTATAAATTACTAGTAAGGTTTTTAGCAAAAACTGTACAGTAGCCATAGTAATAAATCTATTTTAGTGTATATATATATATATATATATATATATATATATATATGCAGTCATGCTATAAGTAACATTTGGGTAAATGAAAATGTCTCAAAATTAGGTAATTAATATTTAACATCTAATTTCTAGTATGTCGTGAATAAATTATGGTAAATATTGGAATAGTTACAATTAACTAAGAAATAAATACTAGTACCAAATAATTATTTACTAGCAAAACTAGAAAAGTTTACAGAAACATCTGGAATGCACTTCTGTCTAAATTAATAGGCCTAGCTGATATCTAAACCACAGAAGGCCATACAATTCTAAAGTACTAGGACTGTTGGAATAAATACTTGCATCTGACAGATAAGCTAGTTGCTAGAGAAACTGGAAAAGATACAGTACAAGTCATAACTGGATTAGTATTTCGATATTAGTCAGATTTAAGGAATGCATATTAAAATGGCTTTCCATTGCGTTCACATTTCACAGTTATCAGATACCGGCATCAGACAGGATTTCCTGAGTCTTTACATAGGCCTATATTATGCTTGTTGATTAGAAGAATCATAACAATGTTCCTTAACAAATCATTCGCTCCTGTACGAGTAGTTAGCAAAGTCTCAGCAATTTATATAGTTTCATATATGCTATTTATATTACAACATTATGATTTGATGTATTAATTATTGTTTGCATCTTAAAACACTCCGAAAGAAACATTTATTCATGTTACGCAGCAGTATGAGCATACAGACCACTTGAAAAAGCATTTAAAAAATAAATAAATAATAATTAGCCTATAATAATAATAAGTTTTACCTGCATTGCATGACTTTTATCCGCGTATCCTTTGACGAAAAGCCAGTAGACAGTTGTGGCCAGACTGGGTCCCGGTAGATCATCTATGGTTTTGTATTTTCCAGTGATTGATGAAGCGCTGTGAAAATCTACACCACCTGTTTGAGACTTCAGGGTTCGCGCTATGAATTCATAAAATGGTGCATATGTTTTACCAACATGAACTGCGACACGATCAACTTTCACTAGAGCAGAAGACAACATGATGCTTTGGTGTCAGTCGCACGAATATCTGATACTCTGGAGTCTGGAGATCACATTCTAGATGATGTTTTGTCAAACTCTGGGCGGGATCGTGCAGTCCTCTGGGTTTTGAGCCACAGCACAGATCGGTGAGCACGCAGTAGAGTAAAGCAGTCACGTTATCTGCGCTTTAAGTTTACTGCGCGTCTACTCGGCGGTGCGTGGTACATTAAGGTGCGAGCGTGTTCAAGGAACTCCTTCGGTTGACATATTTATTCATATTCGTATTCATATTCACGGCCTTCTATTTATGTTTTCAACGGTTTGTTATACTATAATTATGTTTTATTAGCGGTTGGCACATCAAATTGCTATTGTATGGTGTATCCTGCTTATGTGGAGAAAATCAATATAAAGTAAGGTGGGGGGGGGGGGGGGTTGGGGTTATTAAAAAGGACAAAACCAAACTGTTTTTATTTCACTATATTATTATGTAATAACTGCATGACAAAATGAAGAGCAAAATGAAAACAAATTTTTAAAAAAAACATTAAAATTAAAATCAAATTGTTTTCTGCTATCTCCACCAGACTCTTGTTCTACATGTCCCTACCTTATGTAACGCTGTGGTCATTCTAATATCATTTTACTGTATCATTCTTTAATAATTGCATGCTATACTACATTTTGATTTTGGCATGTGATTATTAAAGAATGATACAGTAAAATGATATGAAAATGACCACAGTGGTACTTGGGGACATGTAGCAGAAGAGTCTGGTGGAGATTGCAGAAAACAATTTAATTTCAATTTTATTTTTCTTTATTTTGCCAAATCTCTCCTCCATTCTATCTTTATATCGGAGCTTAGCTACCCTTGTTTTAATCTTCAGTTCCTTGCTCAGTTCATTTACATGCCTTTTGTCACCTTCAATAAATGCCTTTTTTATTGATACAGTGTTTCATTTCTTTACTACACCATTGCTTATTGTTTGAATAAAGTTTGACCTCCTTAGTCGGGATAACATTACCAGCACAAAAAGACATATATGAGCCAACAAAGTAATTAATTAAGTCCAAATTCCCCTCGCTGCTCTAGAAAAACATCTCCCTGGTCAGTTGCTTCAAAACACCCCCTCAGAGTTTCCTCAGAGTCATTTTTCCAAACCTGAATGGTCTTTGTTTGAATCGTATGTGATTTTGGCAACTATGTGATATTTTGGCAACAAAATGCATCCTAGCAATTGCACTTTGTGTCCCATTTTCCTACACACATAAGAAGTGTTCCTTTATATGTTAGCTCATTCTTTCAAATCATTTGTATTCAGAGTGACCCTGACTATCAATTTATTCATTTACAAGTCAATTTACTGTACAGTTTTTGAGAAAACTAAAAGCAAAATCAGCCCAAATAAAAAATGCATCCTAGCAATTGCACTGTGTCCCATTTTCCTACACTTATAAAAAGTGTTTCTTTATAGGTTAGCTCATTCTGTCAATGACCATGTTTTCAGAGTGACCCTGACTATCACTGTATTAATTTTCAAGGCATTTTGCTGTATAGGTTTGGGAAAAACTAAAAGCAAAATCACCCGAAACAACAAAATGCATCCTAACAATTGCACTGTGCCCCAATTTCCAACACTCATAAAAAGTGTTCCTTTATAGGTTAGCTCATTCTGTCAAAGGATATGTATTCAGAGTGACCCTGACTATCATTGTATTAATTTTCAAGGCATTGTACTGTATTGTTTTGGAAAAAACTAAAAGCAAAATCACCCAAAACATCAAACTCCATTGTTGCACTTTTTTCCATTTTCCAACATTCATAAAAAGGGTCCTTCATAGGTTAGCTCATTCTTTAAATTCAGACCCAGATTATCAATTTAAAAAAAAATTCTAATATTTTTACTGTATAATTTTGTGAAAATCTACACCACCTGTTTGAGATTTCAGGGTTCGCGCTATGAATTCATAAAATGGTGCATATGTTTTACCAACATGAACTGCGACACGATCAACTTTCACTAGAGCAGAAGACAACATGATGCTTTGGCGTCAGTCGCACGAATATCTGATACTCTGGAGTCTGGAGATCACATTCTAGATGATGTTTTGTCAAACTCTGGGCGGGATCGTGCAGTCCTCTGGGTTTTGAGCCACAGCACAGATCGGTGAGCACGCAGTAGAGTAAAGCAGTCACGTTATCTGCGCTTTAAGTTTACTGCGCGTCTACTCGGCGGTGCGTGGTACATTAAGGTGCGAGCGTGTTCAAGGAACTCCTTCGGTTGACATATTTATTCATATTCGTATTCATATTCACGGCCTTCTATTTATGTTTTCAACGGTTTGTTATACTATAATTATGTTTTATTAGCGGTTGGCACATCAAATTGCTATTGTATGGTGTATCCTGCTTATGTGGAGAAAATCAATATAAAGTAAGGTGGGGGGGGGGGTTATTAAAAAGGACAAAACCAAACTGTTTTAATTTCACTATTTCATTATGTAATAACTGCATGACAAAATGAAGAGCAAAATGAAAACAAATTTTAAAAAAAAACATTAAAATTAAAATCAAATTGTTTTCTGCTATCTCCAACAGACTCTTGTTCTACATGTCCCTACCTTATGTAACACTGTGGTCATTCTAATATCATTTTACTGTATCATTCTTTAATAATTGCATGCTATACTACATTTTGATTTTGGCATGTGATTATTAAAGAATGATACAGTAAAATGATATGAAAATGACCACAGTGGTACTTGGGGACATGTAGCAGAAGAGTCTGGTGGAGATTGCAGAAAACAATTTGATTTCAATTTTATTTTTCTTTATTTTGCCAAATCTCTCCTCCATTCTATCTTTATATCGGAGCTTAGCTACCCTTGTTTTAATCTTCAGTTCCTTGCTCAGTTCATTTACATGCCTTTTTTATTGATACAGTGTTTCATTTCTTTACTACACCATTGCTTATTGTTTGAATAAAGTTTGACCTCCTTAGTCGGGATAACATTACCAGCACAAAAAGACATATATGAGCCAACAAAGTAATTAATTAAGTCCAAATTCCCCTCGCTGCTTTAGAAAAACATCTCCCTGGTCAGTTGCTTCAAAACACCCCCTCAGAGTTTCCTCAGAGTCATTTTTCCAAACCTGAATGGTCTTTGTTTGAATCGTATGTGATTTTGGCAACTATGTGATATTTTGGCAACAAAATGCATCCTAGCAATTGCACTTTGTGTCCCATTTTCCTACACACATAAGAAGTGTTCCTTTATATGTTAGCTCATTCTTTCAAATCATTTGTATTCAGAGTGACCCTGACTATCAATTTATTCATTTACAAGTCAATTTACTGTACAGTTTTTGAGAAAACTAAAAGCAAAATCAGCCCAAATAAAAAATGCATCCTAGCAATTGCACTGTGTCCCATTTTCCTACACTTATAAAAAGTGTTTCTTTATAGGTTAGCTCATTCTGTCAATGACCATGTTTTCAGAGTGACCCTGACTATCACTGTATTAATTTTCAAGGCATTTTGCTGTATAGGTTTGGGAAAAACTAAAAGCAAAATCACCCGAAACAACAAAATGCATCCTAACAATTGCACTGTGCCCCAATTTCCAACACTCATAAAAAGTGTTCCTTTATAGGTTAGCTCATTCTGTCAAAGGATATGTATTCAGAGTGACCCTGACTATCATTGTATTAATTTTCAAGGCATTGTACTGTATCGTTTTGGAAAAAACTAAAAGCAAAATCACCCAAAACATCAAACTCCATTGTTGCACTTTTTTCCATTTTCCAACATTCATAAAAAGGGTCCTTCATAGGTTAGCTCATTCTTTAAATTCAGACTCAGATTATCAATTAAAAAAAAATTCTAATATTTTTACTGTATAATTTTGGACAAAATAAAGGCAAATTCACAATTCCCAAGTGTCTAAGTGGAAAAACACTTTTACACTATGTCCTATTTTCAAACACTCATAAAAATCATTCCTTTATAGGTTTGCTCTATCTTTCAATTGATTCCTGTTCACAGTCAAGCTGACTATTATTACTGTATTAATTCAAATAATAATAAGTAATTAAGAGCACAAAAAAGAAGTCAGGAAAGTTCTATTTGATGACATTTAAAATAAGACCTGGCTAAACTAATTTGGCTCTTGCATCCTGTTAAATGCCCTAATTTGAAACATATACCTTATCTTTTGAGATTAAAAACATTATTTGCTATTATTAATATTAGTCTATTATTGTTTCAGTGTGAATTGTAGAAAACAGTCATGTTCATGTTTTGATAGGAAAAATTGTTGAGGTTTCCTTTCCTTTATTTTTTATTTGTTTCTGTTTTATTATACAGAATGCTTGTAACCAATTATAGTCCTCATACCTCTGCAGAACTCCTTGGTGTCATTCTTCCACAACAAAGACATAAGAAATTTAACTAAAAATTATAAACCATGGACACAAATAAGGACTGCTCAAAGAGGTGATTAACATAATAAATTCCTAAGGTTAAAATGAAGATTTTAACTTAATTAAATGTGAAACTAATAATTCAAATGTAAGAAGAGGTTGAGTGTATGATGTCAGGAGGGTATTTCCTAGCAATTTTGACCAATACTATTTATGAAATAAGAGTCAGTTTCATATGGTAATAGGTGTGGTACATTTGCACAATAATTCCTACAAAAACTGAAACCTTATGTTGGAAAATGGGATATGAGTGCAACAATACACTCTATAAAAACATTTTTTAAGTGAGTTTGCGTTTTCTCGATACTGTAAAGTAAAATGCTATGAAAATTAATACAGTAATAGGGTCACTGTAAACAGGAAAGAAAGAATGAGCAAACCTATAAAGGAAAGATTTTATGAGTGTTTGAAAATGAGATGTGATGTAATAGTGCAAAGGTGCACATCAGTGTTAATTTTGGCAGGCATTTTTTATTTAATCTTAGTCTTTATCTTGAGATGAAAATGCTTAATAATCTTAGTCTCATTTTGAGTCTCATTTGAGTCTTTCATAGGTTTAGTCTGGTTTTAGTCGACGAAATGTAATTGCATTTTGTCAACTTTTAGTCATTACTTTTAGTCAATAGTTTTAGCCACACTGCAGTTACCAAAATGTATATATATATATATATATATATATATATATATATATATATATATATATATATATATATATATATATATATATATATATATACACACACACATACACAAACATGAAATAAAAAACAATTAATGAAAATCATTAATATTAACATTTACAAAAATTAATAATTGATTTATAATAATGTACAAAAATAAAGTATTTAAAAACTAAAAATTTAAAATTAGTTAAAATAAGTATTAATACAACGTGTGTATGACAGCTTGTTTACGTGCGTTTTGACTGCTCTCAGCACCCGTACCGTAAGTGCATGATTACACGGGCAAGCCAAAAAAATGCGGCTAGCTTGACCGTGTGTTTTCAATGCGCCACCATGCACAAAAAGGTTGAGCGCACAAAGTCCACAATAGCAGTATCCATAATTTAAAAACGGCATACATCATATACGGAAAGACTGCACACCAAGTGCATGCAAATTTAAAACAAGACACAACAAATAAAACAATAAATACACACAAACAGAGCCTTAACCGCGAGTCGCTAAAATCATAGGAGCGCCCCGCTCACTTTATGTTGATTTTCTCCACATAAGCAGGATACACCATACAATACCAGGTACAGATTGAATGATAACATATGCACATAACACTTAAAACATGAATGAATGAATTCCATCACTCTTAAAAATAAAATAAAAATATGATATGGAATAATGTTTACTGTAAGTACATAGACAGTTATACAAAACTATGCGCAAGTTCACAGAGGGCAAAAGCTGCTTTAAATGTAAGGGATGGCAACATCAAATGTTGATTTAATGTAGTTATTCTAATTTAATTGATTTTATATATATATATATATATATATATATATATATATATATATATATATATATATATATATATATATATATATATATATATATATACAGTACAGACCAAAAGTTTGGACACACCTTCTCATTCAAAGAGTTTTCTTTATTTTCATGACTATGAAAATTATAGATTCACACAGAAGGCATCAAAACTATGAATTAACACATGTGGAATTATATATGGAATTATATACATAACAAAAAAGTGTGAAACAACTGAAAATATGTCATATTCTAGGTTCTTCAAAGTAGCCACCTTTTGCTTTGATTACTGCTTTGCACACTCTTGGCATTCTCTTGATGAGCTTCAAGAGGTAGTCACCTGAAATGGTCTTCCAACAGTCTTGAAGGAGTTCCCCGAGAGATGCTTAGCACTTGTTGGCCCTTTTGCCTTCTGTCTGCGGTCCAGCTCACCCCTAAACCATCTCGATTGGGTTCAGGTCCGGTGACTGTGGAGGCCAGGTCATCTGGCGCAGCACCCCATCACTCTCCTTCTTGGTCAAATAGCCCTTGATGCCTTCAGTGGGACTCTACAATTTTCATAGTCATGAAAATAAAGAAAACTCTTTGAATAAGAAGGTGTGTCCAAACTTTTGGTCTGTACTGTATATATATATATATATATATATATATATATATATAGCTTTATATATAGCTTTGCAGGTGGGTTTCTTGAAGCATCTTGGAGACGTTGCCACAGTTCTTCTGGATTGAGTCTGTCTCACTATGTTCTGTTTAATCATGTTTTTCCAGACTGGTGTAAAGTACTGGCTGTTGTCAGACAAAAATCTCAGTGGATTATTACAATTAATGGCAAAATGAATGTTTGGAAATTTATACTGAGATTTCCTACTGACACACTACAGCAAAATAAATAATTGACATAAAGCAATTTTTAGCTGGTGAAAAATTCTAATGTTGTAATAATTTTGGCCACCACTGTGTATATAAACACAAACACACACACACACACATACATACATACATACACTGCTTTGTTACAATCTGTATTGTTAAAAGCGTTCTATAAATAAAGGTGACGCACACACACACACACACACACACATATATATATATATATATATATATATATATATATATATATATATATATTTAAGTTCTGAGTCCTGTGATCTTGAAAAGATGTTCATTCTAATATATATACATATATATATATATATATATATATATATACATGTGTGTGTGTGTGTGTGCGTCACCTTTATTTATAGAACGCTTTTTACAATACAGATTGTAACAAAGCAACTTTTTATGTATGTATGTATATATATATATATATATATATAGTACTGGTACTTCTATATGCTGCTGTATATATATTTCTACTTGAATTTTTTGTCCTATAACAAGTTGCGAGAAACCTGACAGCTTTGAACCCCAAAATACATAAAATAAAAATAAAAACATAATTATAGTAAAATACATGAGAAATAGATGGCCATGGGTATGTATATGAATAAATACTACAAAATAGTGCGAGTAAAACTGTCACACATGAATCATAATGTTAAAAGATTCAAAATATTTACATTTCAAACAAATGTCATTCCTTTAAACTTTATTCATCAACGAACCCTGAATAACTTGTATCACAGTACCCACAAAAATATTAAACAGCACTACGGTTTTCAACATTGATAACCATAAAAAAATGCACTAAATCACTAAATTAGTATATTATAATGATTTCTGAAAGATCTCGTGACACTAAAGGCTGGAGAAATGATGGTTAAAACTTTGCAGGAATAAATTAAATTTTAAAATGCATTCAAGTAAAAAGTTATTTTAAGTTGTAATTATATTTTACAAGATTAGAGTTTTTACTGTACTTTTTAAATCAAATAAATAAAACCCTGTGTATCAGAGACTCTGTTTTAAAACCTCATCAACCACAAACTTTTGCAAGCTATGGCAACATTATATATAGAGCTATTTCTAACTCTACTTACATATGATACATGACTGATGTACTACATTTCCAAGACTCTTTCTAGCCTTTTCCCTGATCATTTTAGGCTTTTCATGAAAATTTGTCATTGCTGATAAATGTTCTGCAGCATAATCTTGAAATCAATCAATCAATATAACATCATGAAATGTGAAATAAATATCTTTTATTATTTATTTTCATCATCATTAGCAACACTTTACAAAGTGCCAGCCGTCATAGACAATCTCATGATGTCATCCTGCAAAAAGGCCGATCAGTACTGCCATCAGAGGACCACAGAGACCCGGTGGGCCTTTATGATACCAATCATGCTTAGAATTGAGTAAAAAAAAAAAAAAGAGAGAGAAATAAAAATATATATATATATATATATATATATTTAAAAAAAAATATGCATACCACTGATATACAGATTTGATATAAACAGGCTTATTGGTCACAAACCAAACTGAATTATAAACATGGCTTTTCTCATACAATAGACAAAGAGGACAAACAAAAGATATAAGTTCTGTACCATATATTGTCTAAAAAAACAAAACAAAAAAAAACACTTTTCATTTCAGAGTTCTAATCTTCTTTTGTTTTTGTCTTGGTTTTTACTTTTCTGTCATCAGTTGTACCGGGCACAAGGCATTAAGTGTGCTGCAAATAATCTCACTCAACCGGAACACAGAAAAGAAGTCTCTATGAAACAGACAAACACACTCAGACAATAACACACTCTCACAAACAAAAACAAAGTGCATTCATGATCCTTGAGTGGCAGCAATGGCGGGTTTCGCTGAATCCAGCCCGTCCGAATTAAGGGAGAACTTTCTGTAATTACTTTCAGAAATAAACAATGCATTCTGCAGCAATGGGACTCTATTGGGAAACCGGAGAGATATTTCAAAGTAAATGTATGTACAGGCAAATAGTTGAATGATGCCACCTAGTGGTGAAAACAAAAATCTGGCATTATATTCCAGTTGGAAGATTCTCAATTTGCTTTTCAACAAACCAGGCCAGGATACCTGTCATGTTGGTCCAAGTCAGTTTCTTTGGCACCAGTCAGCATTTAGACGTTCAGCTCCTTATTTTTTTTCTAACTCTGAACTTACAAAAACCAACCATCATTCGTCTGGTAATTTCGCAAGTGTGTTTGTTTGAGGAACGAGTTGCAGCATAACAGAGGCAATGTTTACCACAAACATAAGAAGACTTTACATCAGTGAGTGACCATGTGACCAACCTAACCAACAAAGCTGGTAACCAGGGCAAGCATTTTATCTCATATCCGCATGAACAGAAAACAAGCATTCACACAAGCTCACACGTCGCTACAGAATGACTGACGAACACTGGCAAACGTATTAAAATCAGTGTAAAAATCATGGTCTCAATGTGCAAACATTTCAGCATCAAAAGAAAATTTTAACAGTACATACATTACAAACATACACTCCCTACTTTTTGTGTAGTATGTCTGTACACCATCTGAACGAGTAATGCTTAAAATTAAACGAATGTGGCTTTAGTTCAACGAACTGGCACTTTAAACCTCTACAGACCAGGAAAGTTAGCTCATTATACTGGGTGTGGAGAAATTCCTTCAAATACTGCCACAGAAACCCAGTTTGGCAACAGCTGGACCAAATCACATGGCATCTTAAAAAAAAATAAAGCTGCAAGGTGCAAGAGCAAGCAAAGTTTGCCTGCCCGTGTTTAAATGACTGAAGGGGGCCTCGGATAGAGAACTACTAATAAAGTAGATCTATTGTGTGAGTGGGTCTTCCATGTCCTTCACTCCCAGATATCATGATCCGGAACAGCCGCATGAAATCATTCCCAAGTAACTCTACACAATGGAGGTAGACTTACTTCGTCACTAACAGAAAACTGAAAACGTTTGCCTGGAGTGTGAAAAACGAGTACCACATGCAGACTCATTGCTATAGTTACCCTTACTTACAGAAAAAAGCTAGTTCTTTCACATTGTCACAATCTATCGGCCCGGGGTAGTTTACACTGCTACAGATACAGCGTTCACACAGGACGTGTTCTTACACTGAAACGCTAGATAGATCACCTTTGAAAAGAATGGTTATAGATGTGTTCATTGTTTTAATCGAACAATGAGAGGCGAGCACATGGGTCAATGGCAAATAATAGCATTCATGATTCTTCAAAATGCATTCATGTTGGTTTCATGAGTTAGTTTAATTTCTTTAAAAAAAAAAAATGGTGTAACCAATAACATTCCTTTAATACATGAGTAGTGTACATTTTAATCATTATTATATTATATATATTAATTATATCTATTTAATTGTAAAAAAAAATCAATTTTCAAGTAAACAAAAGATTTTATTACATTTATTATTTTTTTATGACATTTTTACTCATTTACATTAAGTTTTTTGGAATGCTAACACTAAATTAACCTGTCATAAAAATAGATGGTCATAAATATTTTATGAGATGAGTGTCTAAACGGGACCTGCATATATTATAATTTCCTGATTTAAGTTTTCTTTTCTTCCATATTTCAGAATGTTGCATTTAGCACAGCTTTGATTTAGCAAACAACTGTGAAGAAATTGTCAAAATATTTATTTTACCTAAGTTTTTCTTTAAAAAAAAAAAAATATTTGAAGGCAGCTTAGTAAATTAATTTGAATTCAGATATGTTATTGACCCACGTGTAAAATAAATCAACTATTTACAGATTGCGCAAACAGAACATAAGAATGTGTCCTGTGTGAACGGACATTAAATATGAAGCTCATTCTTATTCTCAGGTCACTACAAGCAAGCAATATGAAATCACTGCTTAAATTTGAAGTGCGTTTACATTCTATGATTATTAAATTAACATAATTATAATTAAACATAAACATAAATTCAATAGTACTGTACTCTCATATGTATGAAAAAGGAAAAATAAATAGCTTTCTAATTAAGAATGGCAGATTGTGACACAAAGAATAAAAGAAAACAAACCTACTGGAATAATAAAGGAGAAAGGGTAACCCCAAAAGGTATGCAAGCACGCCATCTGAAACCAGGCACTGCAGAACAACGTGGAGGAAAGATCTCTGAATGAGCCTTGAACAGCGATTATTAAGGAGTGCTCACTAGCAGGGAGTGTGTAACCAAGTGCTGACAGAGTATGAACGGGTGAAATGTCCTGTCCCAAGGCATCGTGGGATAGCGAGGTTCATTTATAGGCCAACCGTTAACTGAAGTACTATCAAGTGCTGAGTATTGTTACAATTTGTGAAATTCCACATATTCTGAAACCTACGGATGTACATTAGATTGAGAACATCTGATGAGAACATCTGGAACATCAGACGTCTGGTATGGAAAATATCAGCAGAGAGGATCCAGGTTGTGAAGTCTTCACTAGAAGTGCACTTACAGTGTCAACTTTCATACGGAGAGCAAGCCATTCTATATTCAAATGTTCTTGAGATTTATACAGGAATCAGATAAATTTTTACTGTAAAATGTCCAGGCACTAAACCCTGGCTGTGTGGTATGTGTTTTTTTTCTTGCTTTGGTGAAGGTGTATTCAACCTGCCTACCTGATCAGATTGAAGTGTACGGCACTGTGTTAAGAGAATGCACAGGTGAACCTGACCCAAGATCAGTTTGCCAGCAAAGGGACCAAAGGGGGAAAAGGCAGAGGCTGCTTATGCTGACCTAGAAACAGTACGAAAAGCCAAACTGTCCTAAATAATTCCAGTATAGACCAAAGTTAGAACGACTTGTGAGTAGCTGTGCATTAAACTTATAAAATTCTAGAAAAAAAAGAGGAAGGAGAAGTTGTAAAAAAAGGCACACAGTAAAAACAAACTAAGCAGAAACGGGTACAAGATCCTGACCAATTCTAGAGCTAGACAGAGCGAATACACTCCAGTGTGTGGTTGTGATCAGAAGGTGAGAGAGTTCAGCAAACATAAATGTTTGTACAGCATAGTGAGTAGATCTACAGTAAGATTTTTGATCAGAGTTCACGTACGTGTGTGTGTGTGTGTGTGTGTGTATGTTCTAAGAGGACTGTGCAAGAAAATGAGAACTTTTAGAAGCCATGACAGCCGGGCTGGAGAGTCCCTTGCATCCTGTCATCTATTCTGTTTGGTTTCCTTTTATCCTTTAGCAGCGTATTGGTGTACCTGCCTTGCTCTGGGGATGACATTCCATGATCTTTCTGCATTAACCCAGTGCATCCAGAACCCAATCAGATATCCCAGATCAAAGCATTAAAAAATGAATAAAAGAAACCCCTTAAAAGACAAAATCCTCTAGTTTTTTGGGGGGGTACCGATATCCGTTAGTCTTTAGGGGTACTTACCCGAGTGAAATTAAGGTGCAATGTTTTTATACGGAATCAAGCTGCTCCAAATTACCCTCCTGCCCCAGCAGAGGAGTGAGATTAGGCCATTGCCCTCTTCACTATGCACTACAGTCCAGGTAGGGGCTCGTAGGCCTGCTGGGAGGGGTCTCAAAAGGGAGTGGTCCTACAGACACTTATGGAAGACTCTGAGTGGTCAGAGATGGAAGGGGGAGTGGCTAGTGGACAAAAGTGTGCCGTAATAGGTCCTCAGCAGCAGGACGCTGTTTTGTCTCCACAAAAATCCTTTTAAGGAAATCGTGGCAGTGGTCCGACACGTGAGGCGGCAGAGTGGGGTTGGTGGGCTGTGTTGCGATTTTAAAAATGGCTGCCATTGCTTCGTACTCCGCCCAGGGCGGCCGCTGAGTCAGCATCTCCACAACAGTACAGCCAATGCTCCTGGAATCAGAGTGGTATTACCATCATTCTTAATGTGAGACATTTGGTTTAAGTATATTAAATGATTGGAGCAGTTCAGTATTTGTCACCAGAGAGAAGTCTGTCTTTTTGCCATCGAATTAAGTCATTTCAATTAAAAATTAGTAGGTAAAAACAAATTGTAAAAAATTAAACATGCATGGATGAGTAGTTCGCAATTTTATTTCATGCAGACTTTAAAGGCTTACCAGATATCAGCTTTCCTGCCGTAGCCCTCTCCGCTGATGACCTCTGGGCTCATCCAGTAAGGTGTACCTGTCACTGACTTGATGCCTGTTCCAGACAAGCAGATGGTCTGGAGCCGCCGACTCGCTCCAAAGTCACCCAGCTTCACATTACCTGCAGAGTCCCGAAGGATATTGGCACCTATATGGATGAAAGAACAGGACATGTAGATGCAGAAGCATTCGAAGTTAGAGACATTTAAAGGACAGTTATAAAAGAAGTTTGAGTGCTACATGTATTGCATCTAAACCGTGTATACATAAATATATATATATAAAAAAAAACTATTGAGTTCATAATAACTGACAACATCACATGCAGTTGGTTCACCTTTGATATCTCTGTGGACAATCATGTTACTGTGAAGGTAGCACACGCCTTCTAGTATCTGCCGTGTATATTTACGTGTGACATTCTCCGTCAGAGCACCGTAAGACTTCAGCTGGTCTTTAATGGAACCCTATGGAACATCAAATTTTCATTTCAAAAGAAAAGACAGTATCAAGACAAGACATGATTTCAACTAGTTTCTCTCACAAAAAAATAAAAAAAAAATATTGACAGGGATAAATAAGATATTTATTGCACAAATCAAATTAATGTCTCTATTACTAAAATATATATATATATATATATACACACACACAAACACATACACACACACACATACAGTACAGACACTGTTGGAAACATTACTATTTTTTATGTTTTTGAAAGAAGTTTCTTCTGCTCATCAAGCCTGCATTTATTTGATCAAAAATACAGAAAAAAAAAACAGTAATATTGTGAAATATTATTACAACTTAAAATAATAGTTTTCTATTTGAATATACTTTAAGAAAATAATTTATTCCTGTGATGCAAAGCTGAATTTTCAGTATCATTACTCCAGCCTTCAGTGTCACATGTAACATCCAGTCTATCACATGATCATTTAGAAATCATTCTAATATTCTGATTTATTATGAGTGTTGGAAACAGTTCTGCTGTCTAATATATTTGATGAAGAAAAGGTTAAAAAGAACTGCATTTATTCAAAATAAAAAAAAAATCTAATAATATATAATCTAATAATATATTTACTTTACTATCACTTTTTATCAATTTAACACATCCTTGCTGAATAGAAGTATTGATTTTATATAAAAAAAAAAAAAAAAAAAAAAAAAACAATTACTGACCCTAAATTACTGACCAGTAGTAGGGCTGCACGATATTGGGAAAAAATGACATTGCGATATTTTATTTTTCTGCGATATATATTGCGATATTTTTTCTTACAAACAAAAATGGGGTGAGCACACTTACATTCTCATTTTAAATGATTTAAACATCGACACCACCATATGCGCGAGGGAGAGAGAGCAAGACAGCGCTCGTGTTGTTTGAAAACGGCTCGCTCTCTCTCTGTCTCTCTCTCTCTCTCTCTCTCAATTCAATTCATATTGCTTTATTGGCATGACATACAAAGGTACATATTGCCAAAGCATTGTACATAGCAGAATAGAAACAAACAAAACAAAAATACATATATATTCATAAGAAAAAGAAATTACATGCAAAATAAATCCATATACATTTCTATAAACATTGATGGTACTTCTAATGTACTCTCTGTCTGTCTCTCTCGCGCGCTTTCTCTCTCTCTGTCTCTCTCGCACGCTCTCTCTCTCTTTGTCTCTCTCGCGCTCTCTCTCTCTCGCTCTCTCTGTCTCTCTCGCGCTCTCTCTCTCTCTGTCTGTCTCTCTCGCTCTCTCTCTCGCGCGCGTGCTCTGTCTCTCTCGCGCGCGCGCTCTGTCTCTCTCGCGCTCCCTCTCTCTCTGCCCTGTTAAACTTGCATGTGGTTTTCAGTCCTGTCAATTATAAACTTTCACTCTATGATGGTTAAGCTGTGCAATTAATCCGCGAATCACATTCGTCAAGGGCAGGGGAGTAGCTGGCCCGTACAGTTAATGAATAACAGTTTAACTATGACAGCCTACATCGCACATCCAACGATGTGACTATCGTGGATTCGTACATCGCGATATCGATGCTTAAACGACACATCGTGCAGCCCTAACCAGTAGTGTATATTGTTATTACAAAATATTTATATTTTAAAAACATAGCTTCTTTTTTTATTTTTTTTTTACTTTTTATTCATCAAGGTATCCTAAAAAAGTATCACATGTTCTGAAAAAATATTAAATAGCAGAACTGTTTCCAACTTTGATAATGAATCATCATATTAGAATGATTTCTAAAGGATCATGTGATAACGATCCAAAAAATTCATCTTTGCATCACAGAAATAAATGATAATTTAAAGTATAACAAATTTAAAAACAACTATTTTAAGTAAAATTTAAATTTTACATTTTTTTCTGTATTTTTGATCAAATAAATGCAGGCTTGATGAGCAGAAGAAACTTCTTTCAAAAACATTAAAAATAGTAATGTTTCCAAACTTTTGGTCTGTACTGTATATATATATATATATATATATATATATATATATATATATATATATATATATATATATATATATATATATATATATATATATATATATATATTACACGTTTTCGTGAATAATCACCAAGTGCCGCATTTTTGACCGTTTAGGCAAGCACCTTAAGCTAAAGGTTGCCTTTACATGTCCTTGTTCTGTTCTGTCTCTGAGCACATGCACAGAAATACTCATGAGGAACAATGCTACTTCTCTTTTGTGCTTTTAAAAACATGAATAAATCTATTCAACTTCAATAAATCAAGCACGTCCCATTTTGCAAAAGTCACGTTACATTATAATACTGATTTGCACGTGAAATCAGGCTTTTACTGACGATGCAAGCGCACCACTGGAAAAGGAATGGAACGGGGCGTGATAATTGCTTTACTCCAATTATATTTTCATATTTTCTTATATTATATTTCTCATATTATATTTTCTTCATTGGAGGCCAAAATCAAAACTCATTTCGATTAATTGCACGGCTCTCCAACGCTGCAAAACCTTTAGAAAACAAAGTTAGCATACAAGAACATGTGTTCAAGTGAATTAGCACATACTTACCCCAGGCATGTACTCCATAAAGATAGAAAGAGTTCTTTCATGCGTGTCCCGCAAGCAGCCGTAGTACTGAACAATGCGCTCATGGAAAAGATTTTTCAGCAGTTGAATCTCACACTCCAGAGCACTCACCTCCTGAACACACATCCAAACCACAATAAGTGCAAAGGTTCACACAGACACCACATTAACTTTACAAAGCCTGAAAAACAATGTTCACCTTGCTGGTTTCTGGGCTATCCGGATCAAACTGCACCTGTTTAACAGCCAGTTCTCTTCCAGTGTCTGCATCATAGCATAGAAACACTCGCCCAAATGCTCCTTGCCCCAAAAGCTTCCCTAGACGCCAGTTTGTAGGAGCCCGAGGGGCTATACACAAAGAAAAGAGATGATTTCACAGAGAATAACAGCAGTTTCCCCTCTGCTTTTTGACCAATTCATTTAAATGAATTTTTTGCTAGATTTCTATTTATAATATTTATATTTTAATGTGCTTTAACATGTAATTTATTCCTGTGATGGCAAAGCTGAATTTTCAGTAGACTTCCAGTCTTCAATGTCACATGATTCTTCAGAAATCAGTCTTATATGCTGATATGGTGCTCAATTAACATTTCTAATTATCCCAGTAAAAAAAAAAAAAAAAAAACAATTCTCCTCTAAGCCTAAATCCACTCACAGCGGCTTGGAGGGCTGGTGTCCATGACTGAGAGAGTGGGGTTAGAGCTGGGCTCTATGTCGCTGCCGCGGCGTCTGCGCCCCAGTTCCTCTAGTTCAGGAGTGAAGATGCTGCTTCCACTGCTAGTGCTGGGGCTCCTCTGCTCAGTTGGGCTGAAACTTACTGGAGAACGAAAATCATGAGCTTGTGTCCGCCGCGCCCTCGGAAAGGTCTTTCGTCCTGAGTGGAGAAAGATGATCCAATTTAGGAACAGCGTGATTTTGCTTTTTGGAAAAATGGCCACGGTCCAACATAACCTCACCATCGCTGTAGTCGTGCAGACCAAACGAGATGGGATAACGCCTAGGATAGGTTCCTCCCTTCCCTGTTTTTTCAAACACTGGTATATCATACTCTGTGAAACATAGGAGAAATAATTAAGATAGACGTAGAAATGCAAACTAATGTATTCATGTGCCATTAAAGCTGAAAGAAAGATCAGCAACAGCTTACCAGGGAACTCTTGATGGTTATCAGGGTAGCTCAGGGCTCGAGGCATACGGGATTTGGGATAGGTATCACTGTAAAAAAAAAAAAAAAAAAAAAAAAATTTTTTTCTATTTTCAAACATTTTAAAATGGAATTTATTGTGATGCAAAGCTCAATTTTCAGTCTTCAGTATCACATGATCCCTAGAAATCATTCTAATGCTGATTTGTTGCTCAAGAAACATTCATTCTTATTATTAATGTTGATTCTTAACTGCTAGGCTGCGTAATACCTTTCCTGGCATACTAAAGGAATTCTGTGAATATAAGTTCAGTCTGTCTTCTATAATAGTTTGATTGTGGCTGCATGTGTGTGTCAGTTAGATGTTCACCTGTCAAGTGGACTGTCCAATGAAGGACAGCTGCCTGAAGCTGAATTCTCAGGACTGCTCATAGACAAAGGATCCAGCATCTATAGAGATAGAGACAGGAACAGATAAATGGCCATAAGGACACAATGCTACAGATTAGTACACACACATCAGCTCAACCAGATGTGTTAGACTACATACCTGGTCCATGCTCTCTGGTATGAATTCGCCCTCACTGTTGATGCTTGTGAAAGAGCCGTTTCTGGCCACCTGCTGCAGAGCATCAGGAATATATCCTGGAGGAGGAGAGCTACGATCGGTTGACTGAGATCCTGGAGAAGCAGCAAGAGAGCAATAAACATTACGCACTTTTAGAATCTTTCAGGTAGATCAAGATGTGGGATTGAAAAGTAAAAGTGATTTGTCACATCAGGAGGAGAAAAATGGAGCGTCATTTCAGATAAGAGTAAGTCACTATATTTAACTAAAACACTATGAAGATATGTTTTTCTTTCAAAGAATGTGCATTCATTTTAATTTAATGTTGATTTATGACAAGGATGCAATTCAAAAACACTGAATGCAACCCACCAATGAGTGCCAGCATGTTCTTTTTATCTGCAACACTAAAGTCTGTGTTGTCCAAGTTCTCATGAGCTGGCAACAGGTCCTTACTGGAGACAGAGTTCTGAAAGCACAAGAACATTTGAAACATTTAGCTTTTAGATTAGGTCACAGGTCTCAGACTAGCACTTTTTCCTCTGAACGGGGTTTATAATGCCCACTGACTTGAGTACAGGAGGGGAGCACCAGCAGGATTTTTAGGCTCTTCATATGCACCGAGCGATCCAGCAGCTCCACAGCTTTATCCAAATCATCCTGAGTACTCAACGGAATCACAAGCTACAGGACAGAGAAAAAGAAAATAAGGAAAACAGGCATATATCAAAAAACATTCAAATAAATATATCATAAATATGATAAAGATGTAGCACTCTTTACCTCATTATTGGTGTAATGCAGGTCCATGCTCTGCCCAAACGCTACTTTAGCTTTGGTGCTCAGATCTTCCAGACTGACAGGTCGAGGGAACTGCAGGATCCTTAAGGGACACATAATAAATCATAAACCACACCATCATCTGCTGCTTTGACAGAAGCAAGCAAATGGTTCCTCCAAATACATTCTCTAATAATTACATAATTAGGTTTGTATTAAAGCTATAGTGAGTGCAAGTGTTGGGGAAAGCTACTTTTAAAAGTAATGCACTATGATATTGCACTACTCCATAAAAAAAGTAACTAATTGCATTACTTAGTTACTTTTTATGGCAAGTAATGCATTACATTAATATTGTGTTACTTTTTGTCACCTGGGTGGGCTTGCTCATTTATTTTGTTAATAACAAAAACCCCCAAAGTTATATTTTGGCAACTGTAAAGGCATTTTTAACAAGTAGTGAAATTAATAAGTTTGGGGCTGAAGGAAGTACCTCTGCACCTCACTCCCAATTTCTCTTAACCTCTTGACAGGAGAGGTGTCAGTGAATAAATGGGAAAATAAAGGAACTTGTATTACTTATTTGAAAAAGTAGTTTCAATATTTAATTGTACATTTAAAAAAATCATGTGTGCTTTACTAGTTAATAATGAATAAATAATTAAAAAATCATTCATTCATATTATGAAATGGGGTCTATTCTAGCAGTTTTTGTTCTTAGTCTTTGCATACACACCCAGATGCACACAAACACGACTTCCCCAAAACTACATCACTAATTAACTAACGCTTACTAAATAAGGAGCCTTTTATTTAATTTGGCTTAGAACAAAATATTTTAT
This sequence comes from Carassius carassius, assembly GCF_963082965.1. Lineage (NCBI taxonomy): Eukaryota > Metazoa > Chordata > Actinopteri > Cypriniformes > Cyprinidae > Carassius > Carassius carassius. The sequence goes on along the minus strand of NC_081764.1, from coordinate 29,206,331 downwards.
GTAGAGTGATCCTAAAGGAATAATATTCCAGGTTCGGACCAGCTGACATGACATCCATCACACAGCGTTTACAGGGCTCTTTCGGACAGGTTTAATTAAGAGAAACCTCTAGAGGGAAGTGCTAAAAATAGGAAATGATGTAGAGCAGAAGCAGGAATTGTGGTCACTACCTCTTCTCTCCTCTGTACTCAAACTTCACCCTTACATCATTCTGTGGACAAGAAAGCACAGTTTCACCCATCTATCAATGCACACAATTTCTTATTCACAACAGTATGAGACAGCACTGGGCCACACAGACAATATTCAATATAAATTTATATTCACAATTATATTTGTGTGAACTAGAAAATAGGCAACAATGTGAATATCGCAATGATTTTAGTACACTTTTTAATTTGGCTGTGACTGTGTTGATATATTATATTCATCCATCCTTGTCTCACAGCTCTGTTAACACAGAGTGCCTCTTTTTGAAAATTTTGGAGGGGGGTGGGGAGCATTAAAGGGGTAGGTCACCCAAAAATTAAAATTACCCCATGATTTTCTCACCCCCAAGCCTTCCTGGGTTTATATGACTTTCTTTAAAAGAAAAAACAAAAAAAATAAATAAAAAGTAGCTGGTGCTGATGCGAATGACAAAAGAGTCCATGCAGACCTGGTTCTTGGGAGAGGAGGCCTTGGGTTTGCCCAGGTCAGACAGACCAGATGGTCGACTGGATCGATGCAGCACCACCAGGTCTTCCATGATGGAATTCAGGGCCTCCTGCTCATCTGCAAGGTATTTTTATTACAAATGTTCATTATAATTATGGATTCTCAATGTAAACAAAGATTGCATCCTTTGTACTTCTAATAGATGAAAATTATTTCAGTATCTTGACAATTTGACAGAAAAACTGAGCACATACCCATTTTCACAGATCACTGGTTCACCCAGGAGTAAAGGAAAGAGGATTCTCCCATGAAATGGGATCCTTTCTCCTGCACAAGACAACAACATATTTATTATATAAATAATAGATTTATTCATTAATAAGATTAACGTGAAATATTTGCGTGATGTGACAATAAATCATTCAAAATCTATAAAGACTACAGTGAAATCACTGCCGCTAAATTGTTCTCGGTTACCACATAACAGTAAAAAGTGAGAAACATTTTTGGGTGAACTGTTCCTTTAAAAGACCCAAATACTGTACTTC